>NC_056741.1:1022674101-1022974101 GCF_019279795.1 Protopterus annectens | reverse complement strand
ACTACATGGCATGATAATGTGTCTTTTTTTTTGTGTTTTTTTCACTCTCTCCCTCATGGTATTTTATTAACAAGAAAATTAGTGATTTGGTTGAGATGGTGGAAGGCTTTTTTGTGTAATATAAATGTTTTGTATACTATATGTGAATGCTTTTACATGAAAGTTATAACTTTTTGTGCGTTTAAACAAGTCAATTTAAAACTTTTTTTGTTTACTAGTACAGCTCACCAGATGTGGTTGCGAGCTTTCTTCTGTTTAAAAAATGAAATTATAAATCACATTTCTCACTCGAATGTAACTTTTAATCTATTTTTTACATCTGAAAGAGTCAAAAGCTGAATTGTACTTACTTGAGGACTGCAATGATGTTGTTGACACACAAATGTAGCAGGAAGAGCAGTCTGATCTTTGAACTTACTTTAAAACAGGAAATGCTTCAAATGGAGTATGCTGCCGAATAAGGAGAATGAGAAAAACAAGTACAGCTCACCTGATGTGGTTGCAAGCTTTCTTCTGTTAAAAATACAACTATTAATCACATTTCTTGCTCAAATACATTTTTTTAATTTATTTCATGCATCTGAAAGAGTTGTAAGATGAATTTTATTTACTTGAGGTCTGCAATGACGTTTTAGATACTCAGCTGTCACAGGAAGAGCAGATTGATGTTTGAGCTTACTTTGAAACAGGAAATGCTTTAATTGGAACACCAAGACAAACAAGAGGAATGAAAAACAAGATGATTTATATTAAATTCTATATATTATTATGTGAAGCAAAAGAATGGACAATTAGGAATTGAATTTTGATTTATATAATATTTTAAAATGTGGAAAAAGTTATAAGGCTAGCGCATTTATAAATCTTAAAGCATGTGTTTTAATTTTAAATGGTTAATTAAGCTGCACTTTACTTAACATCTGCACTGGCAAAATATGAATATTATAATTGTTGGTGTGCATTTTAGAAAAGCTTCACATAATAAAAGTAAGCTATTATAATCACAGGTACTGAGTTAAAAAATCTCTACAACAGAAAGGAAGCTATAAGAATTAGCAAAATAAAGCAGCAATGTAAATTGTCTTTAGGAACTTTGAATATATGGCAATGGAAATATAGTATATAAGCTTCTAACCATTTTTTTACATGCACTATTATATAAAAAGCATGTATATGTACATTTACACTGATGGATAAACATACACATACAGTTACAGAGATTTAATAATACACTTAATATTACATACAAACATGTATGCATAGACATATATATATTTATATAATGAAGCTGTAATATATTCATGCATTCATATATGCAGGTAAACATGCATAAACTACAGTTGTATTTCTTTTCATTCTTTTTTATGATAAAGAAAGGTTGTCTTGTGTATTTCCACTTACAAGATGAGTTAATGGGAATTAGCTGATACTTATGTATATGGGTATGTACACATACATATGTAGGTGAATATATTGGCTCATATACATTACTGAAAGTACTTACAGTAGAGTTACTATATATATATATATATATATATATATATATATATATATATATATATATATATATTATAACTACCACCACCATAATGCTTAGCAGTGACTTAAATACATTAAAGAGAAAGAGGAATCTGATCTGTTTGGTTTTGGTATAAGAAACAACATAGTGAGGCTTTTTATTTTTTTCTTTTGGAGGGACTAAAAATAGTATGTAATTAGTACTACAAACTTAAGACTGAATAATAGACATAATGTATTTTATTATATAGTCAAATGTTTACATTTAGTCCTCCATGTCATAACATATGTAAGTGGCAAACATTGATAATTATTTACTCTAATTACTTTAACAATTTTATACTACACTTAGCTGTTATTTATATATATATATATATATATATATATAGTACAAATGATAGCACTAGAAAGTTATTCTATATTCATAATACATGGAAGAAATCTCATTTCTTTTTGATCTCATGAAGAGATGTTAAAAGATGTGGTATTAGCTTAGGCAATAGAACAAACATTATTGATTCTAGTAGAATGATCTTTTAAATACATAAATATCATTTATATAATGGATCTTTTTACTTATTATTTTAGGTATAATCTCATTCACAGAGGTCTATTATATGCTATCACATCAGTTAGCTTCATTCTACATACAAGGGTCAGTCATTCTGATTTTAGATCTGACATTATCTAACTGACATATTTTTATCTTTGTCTCAAACATCTGAGTTAATAGACATTACATATTAGTTTCTGAATTTATCAAATATGTGTTATGAATAAGTATATATTGTAAAAATGAGTATCATAATGCAACATTATAAGATGGTTTTATTTTTATATGATTAAAGAATATGTTTATGTAATTAACAGATAAGATTAACTTACTGAGAAGTAATTTAAAGGGGAGGTTATTTTTTTTTTTATTTTTTTTTTTTTTGTGGTGGGGTTATAATTATCTCAAATCAGTAACACAGGATGATCTAATGTGGTTTTAAGTAGAATATGTATTTTCTCTAATGCTTGGTATTTGTCAATATAGTATTGTTTGATATTGTATAAACAAGGAGAGTCTTATAGTTATAAGCATAAATATTTGCAGATGTTATATACACATTGATAAAAGACAATGATTAAAAATAATTAAAAATGAGTGTGCTTAGATATCCAATTTAGCAATATGTTTTAACATTTTATGAAGAAGTAGTAGCAAAAAGTCTAGTTAGGTTTATGGAGTGGTTAGAGAGTAGTTTGAATGATTGCATCATCAAACTAGCAATCTGTTATTCTGTGTTAGGGAGTATTATTATTCTTAGTTTAAGTTGTTTGATTTTAATTATAATGTTTTTGTCCATTTCATGAAGCATCAATATTTTTTTTTGCTTTATCTAAGATTTTTATATTAAGGTATAAAGTATTGTATTTTATTATTGTCAGTTTCTATATGTATTTAATTGAATAATAATGGTTTAAACAATCCTTTAGAGATAGGCAGTTTGTTTAAATATCTAAAGCTTCACAAAACTGACATTTTTTTGCAAAAAAAAAAAACACATATGTTGTCTAATGATGCAAATAGAATGCTTTAAAAAGATGATTCAATTTTAGTTGGCTCACATTTTACATCAAAAAGAAGAGGCATCTTTATATTATGGAAAAATATTTGAATATATCAAAAGTGATTGATTCTTTAGAGATAAAATGGTATGTTATAACTGGTTGTAGTGGAAGTTAATAATAAACATTATAGGTCTGTTAGTATATATTAGATTCATGGGATTGGAGCTACATTTTTTTTAAAATTTAGATATAACTTTTTATATGAAAGGTGAGGTGATTATAGTAAGAGATTTTAATTGTATACAATCTGAGAATGATACTGCTGCTAATGGAAAACCTAGACATTCATCAGTAGCAAAGCATTTAATTCCTTTTATTAATAATATGAATTTGTGGGATGTATATGATTTAAGATTATCTAAATCTCTTGATTATACTCATTACTCTGTCAGATTTAGTACCCAAGCTATCATAGATAAGTTTTTTTTATATCTAATGGTTTGTATTCTAAAATCAATGATATTTTAATAGTTTAATGTTCTTTAAGTGATCACAATGCAATTACCTTCAATCTCATATTGAAGTCAAATAATGTAATACTTTGTAAGACACTTCCTGCATATATAATCAAAATTAATGGTTTTGGGAGTTGGTTTATAAATGAGATTAAGACCTTTTTAAAGTTTAATGTCAATGAAGAAGTCACTGAGATCATTTTATGGAATGCATTGAAAACTTATTTGAATGGTATAATTAAAAATTGGTATATATGTAAAAGAAGAGAATGGTATAGAGAACTCAATGAGTTACAATACAAGATAGATGATTTGAAGGTAAAGATAAAAATCATATGACAAATCTGTCAATTTAGAATTGAAAGCATTGAATCAAAAATATTTGATATTTTTAATCATAAGATTTCAATAAATTTACAAAAAATAAAATTACAATCTTATTCTTTAAATCCTAAAAGTTTACATAGACTAGCTATTAGATCAAAGAAAATGAATAGTTGAAATCATATTAAAGATATTTTGTTTAAATATGGTAGTAAAAATAAAATTGTAACAGATTTACCTAACATATTAGAATGTTTTAGAGACCATGATGAGGAAATAAACAATAATAGTAGTCTATAGATAGCAACATAAATGTAAGTTTTTAAAAATATAATATAAACTATAAACTATGCAAGAGCAAAGAAACTGAATTGATAAGCCTTTCTCATTTAAAGAATTAAAAGAACTTAAAAATAATAAAGGTCCTAGTTTGGATGGAATAATTGCTGAGCTTAATAAATCAGTTCCTGATAATTTATTAAAGATTTTATTGAAAGCATTTAATGAAATTAAATATACTTCTAGTATACCCCCATCTTGGAGATTTTTTCTTGCATCACCTATTTTAAAACAGGATAATGATCCTAAACTATATTCTTCATATCATTCTATTTTGCTTCTAAATGTAGATTATAAAATGTTTATGTCAATACTGGCAAACAGATTATAAATAATGATGAAAAAAGGATTTATACTAAATAGGAGGGTTCAAGATAACATTATTAGACTCAAAATATTAATAGATCTGGCAAATAAGAACAAAACAGAACTTTCAATCAAACGTTTGGATTTAGATAAAGCTTTTGACTCTGTGAATTGGAATTTCTTGTTTAAAGTCCTTCAAGAATATAACTTCTCATTAGAATTTATTAACTTAGTTACAAAGCTTTATAATAACTCATTTGCAATTGTCAAAATGGGTTGTTTTCTTTCTAGATCATTAACAATATTAATGGGTACAAAATAAGACTGTCCGTTATCTCCTTTGTTATTTGCATTAAGTATAGAACCATTTGCTAATTATATTAGATCTAATAAAAATATAATAGGCTTTTCAATTGATGAGAAATACTCCTCTAAAATACAACTACTTGCAGATTATATATTATTAACTTTTGTTAATATAGAATCATCATTACATCATATAGTCAATTCTACTGAATGTTTTGTTGAAATTTCAAGACTGCAATTTAATCATAGTAAAACTAATAAGTTGTTAATTACTAAAATTTAAACTCTGATCTTAAAAATATAGCAATTTTCAATAGGGAAAACATACAAATTAAATATATTGGTATTATTATAACATCTAGTTGCAAAGAGGCAATGTTAGTAAATGATAAAAATATAATTAATTCAATTACTCAAGTAATCTTAATATGGAATAAATTATATTTCACTATGGAAGATCAACTTACTTTAATAAAAATAGTAATTCTACCCAAAAAATTGTGTTTTATATTCAGTCACTAATCCTATCCCCTACATTTTTTTTAAGAAAATAAATTCTATTCTTCTTTAAGTTTTTATGGTACCCTAATAAACCAAGAATATCTTTGGAATGGCATATGAAAAGCTGAGTTGAAGGTAGTATAGGCTTTCCAAGTACTGACATATATGCTAAGTCAGCAAGCATTCAAATTACAGAGCTATGGTTAAACTCTTCATATGATGCTAAATGGCAATCAATACAGGAGAGAATATTACTTGTTAACAATAAATTCTTAATAGAGTTACATATTCAAATTGTAGTTAATACATTTTATTGGATCCTAAAAGATTACTGTATGAGTAGTTGTAATAACTGTATTTCTATTCCTTTTATTCCTTTTATTCTTTCTACATTTAATAGATATTTGGTTAATAATTATAAGTTTAAAAATCTTATAATTTACTGTTTCCTATAGCTTTTACCAATGAATGTTTAGAAACATATAATCTGGGCAAAATGTTAGATTTTAAACATAGTAGCTTAATCTTTTGGCATCAGTTCTTAAATGATAATAAAGTACATTTCACTGAGTATCTGTTAGATATATATATCTATATAGCTTAGGAAAAATAATTGGCTGAGTTTACAAAGTTGGAAAGAGTTTGTAAATGATAAATTGTCGTTTGAGTCATTTATGAAAAATGTTCCAAAAATCTTAGAATTTTTATTTAATATTAATAGTAATTTAATTAATAATAAGTCAAAATTATCTAAAACATATAGAATTTTAATAATAGATTGTTTTTTTTAGAAATGACTTTTTGGAGTTGTTCAAAAATCAATAATGAACTGTTTTCAGATATGAATAAAAATTATTTAAATAATTAGGCAAAACTACATCTTCTCCTTATTGGAAATTATTTACTTGGAAATATTTACATAGAGCTTTTATAACTCCTTATAAGGTTGCAATAATACACAAATTATCAAACTTTAATTGTTGGAGATGTGGTGATACTTTAGATGCCGATTGTTTACATATGGTGCAAGAGTGCAAAATGGTATCCCCCTTTTGAAATGAGTTTAAAAATTTCTCTCAAGCATTTTCGTCAGGTGAATGTATAATAACTAATTTCTTGATTTTGTTTAATGCTCCAATTCCAGATTTTATTTCAAGAATGCAGGTGCCTCTTCTATGGTCTAGTTTTGCTATTGCAAGGAAAGTTATTACAACAAACTGGAAGTCTAAAAATAACATATCATTTTTAGAATTCATATATTTAGCTAAGAGTATGTGCAAAACAGAATTGTTAACCATTAAGATGAGAACACCCACTGTTACGCATCATTATATAGCTTGGAAAAAAATAAGTAATTGACTTGAAAAATATTAATTGATTAATTATTTATTTATAACAAAAATCTTGATATGGAGTATTGTAAATAGCTAGTTTCAATAATTTTACTGTTTTGATTTATTGTTGAAAATTTGAATACAAAGAGATTTTAAAAAGTCAGCATAAAAATATATGTAACTGTTAAATCCAAGTTCATAGGTAGGTACTAGGCTATTTGCCCTAGGGCCTATATAAGCCTAGCCAAAAAGGTACCCTGGCTTTCACCACCCAAAAAAATATTTTCCTGTGCCCCTGTCGAGCAGAGGCACAGAAGTGATCCCTGAGGTGAATTTCCTATCTCCCATCCAATCATCAAGATTTTTCCTGAAGAGTGCTAATGAGGAGCTTTGTTTGATATAGATAGGTAGTTTATTCCAGAGTATGGGAAGTCTTTGGGACAGGAATCTATCATTCCAGCATGTTCTGTTTATTGTGGTGACAAGGTTTATGTCCCCAGAGCATGTAGCTCGGAGGGATTGGGATTTCTTTAAGTGGAGCATGTCCAGCAGCTCTGGGTTTGACATAGCTTTGTATGTTAGGCAGAGATCACCTCTGAGTAGGTGATATGTGACGGAGTAAAGCTGGAGTTTTTTGAGACGGTCTAAGTAGGGCATCTGTTTGAGGCTGGTAATTCTGTTTGTGAGGTATTTCTGCGGACTTTCTAGTTGTTGTAGATATCTTGTGAGGTACATACCAAAAGGAGCGTTGTACTCTATAATGGGTCTAATGAGTGAAGAGTAGAGGGGAACAATGACCTCTTTTTTCCTGGATGAGAAACCTTTTGTGATGAGGTGTGCCACATAGAAGGATTTCCTGACTACTGTGGCGATGTGATTATCAAAGGAGAGACTACTGTCCACCTGTGCCCCAAGGTCTCTTATCACACTTTCGGTGTTAAGTAGACTACTGCCTATGTGGTAGTTCACAGGTACAGAGTTTTTACCAAAAGGGATGACAGTGCACTTTTTGGCATTGAGCTTGAGGCCATGGCTTTGACACCAGGCATCTGTCTCAGTGAGGCCCTTTTGTAGGATGTCCACATGGTTAGGAGTGTCAGTTATGGCTCTTAGTTTCCAGTCATCTGCGGACCTCATTAGCCAAAGACCTTCTGTGTTAGCCTGTACTTCTGAGAAGTAGATACCAAACAGGAGAGGACCAAGGACTGAACCCTGTGGTACTCCACTTGTCACTGGTCTTAAGTTGGATTTGGAGTCTGCTACTTTCACAGTGTGGGTTCTGTCAGTGAGCCAGTTGGCAACCCATCTTGTGATGTAGGTATTTATACCTAGTTTACTGCGTTTATCTATAATTCCAGAGTGGGGGATGGTGTCGAAAGCTTTGGTGAGATCTAGATAGGCTATGTGAACCACCTTACCCTCATCTATGGCTTTGGTGACCACTTCAAATAAGTCTATCATGTTTAGGAGACATGATCTACCTTTAAAAAACCCGAACTGGGTGGGGTCCAGAGTTTGGAGATTACCAATGTCATTGTTTATAAGTTCCATTATGATATGTCCCATAGCCTTGCAGACCAGGCTCATCAGGCTAATGGGGCAGTAGTTCCCGGGTTCCACGGTGGCTCCCCCTTTGTGGAGTGGGATAACCATCACTGTGCATCATTCAGTGGGCACAAAGCCTGAGGTAAGGCTATGATTGAACATGGTACTTAGGTGGGGTGTCAGTTTGTTCTGTAGTTTGTGCAGAACGCATCCTGGGATGTTGTCAGGTCCCATGGATGCTGTGTTCCTGGCTTTGGAGAGTGTGGTTTTTACCTGTGTAGCTGTGATTTCAGATGGGCCCTTTAGGGAATGAGAGGGGGGTAAAGATAGCACTAAACCTATTTGCCAGGATGTTGGCAATATCAGTTGGTTCTGTATTTTTAGTGCCATTGTGCTGTAACTTAGAGCAGATCTGAGTGTTGCCATTGAGATTCTTGACATAGCTATAGAATGTTTTGTGGTTGTATTTAGAATCTGTGACGATTTTCTTTTCATAACTAGCTTTGGAAGATTTTATGAGGGATCTCAGCTTTTTACTAAGGCTGACCAGGGAGTTCCTCCAATCATGGGATTTTACTCTTTTTTGCAACAGTTTCTTTTTTCTATTGTAGTTTGTTTATGACAGGGGACCTCCAGATTGGCTTCCTTTTTTTGGAGAATAAAATCTTGGTTCTGTTAGGGATTGCACAATACATGCACTTGTGTAAGTGCTTATAAAGAGTATTTGTGTAGGATTCAGCAGTCATACCTCTATTGTCCGTCTGCATGGGTGTCGTGAAGTTTGCCACTTCTGTCTTAAGAAGCGTGAAGTCATTTTTTTAGAAATATTTTACAGTGGTTTCCCTAATGGGGGGTGGGGGCAGGATGTGGATGTCTAGGATGATTAGCTTGTCATTGCATCTGACCAATGAGGAATTGTCCTCTGGTGTGGAACACCGGTTGCCCATGTTGGTAAGGACCAGGTCTAGGATATTGCTGCCCCTGCTGGGGGTGTGGATAAGTTGATCCAAGGCGTTGGAATTATGAATTCCAGAAAACATTGAGCAAAAGAGTTGGTACGTGAGTAGTTTTCCCAGTTAATGGTGGAGTAGTTGAAATCGCCCATTATTAGGGTGTTAGGTTGCACCCTAATATTTTCCAGTGTATCAAGAAATGAGGAGTAGGAATCCTGAGGCATGGTGAGGGATCTGTAGCAAGCTACAATTTGGATTGTGGTCTTGCCCAGAGTTAGTTACACTTGGATAATCTCAGATGCATTATGCTGAGCAACTAGCCTGGAGGTGTGGATATCCTTAATGAATATGGACTCGGCTCTGTCTTTAGTGTTTCAGTCCAGGTTAGGTGACTGAAAGGTGTGGTATGAATTATAGCCTGGCAATGCAGGGGTGCTCTCTGGAGCCTTGAACCAGGTCTCTGTCACTGCACAGATGTCAATGTTCTCCTTTTTAAGGAGTGCCTCCAGTGAGTGCATTTTGAGGTTTAGACTTCTAGCACTGAGTAGCATTACCCTCAGATTTTGCTTGATTGTACCTGTTCTGGTGGTGAGTTTGTCATTTGAACCTTGCCTAAAAAAGGCACTATAGGGTTGGAAAGAGCCTTAGCGCCAGTATCCAGAATCCCAAGAGCGACAGGTGCTGGCCATCTCTGGCAAAGCATCATGGTCTGTCAATCGTGTCATCCCAGGCAGACAGATACTGGATCCCCTTAGAATGACACCAGTAGCTTAGCCAATTGTTGAAGTCAATCATTTTGTCCATGTACTGTGGTATCATTCTGGGTGATGCTACTCAGGGCTAGGGTCATACCTGACTGGGCTACAAGATTGGACAGCTCCTTCATGTCTCTTTTCATGTAGTCCAGGGAGGTACGTCTCAGGTCATTCACACCAACATGGTCAATGACAGAGTCATATTTGTACTTGTTGTGGAGTGACCTGAGTGTGTGCGTTATGTGGCGGATCGGCAGCTGACAGTAACTTTCTCCTTGTTTAGCCTGGTGAGTGGAACATCAGTGTGCCTGACTATAGAGTCACCTATGACTAGAGTGTTGGGTATGTTGTTATGCCTTATGGGCTGTGGTTGAGTGGCACACTGAGTTTGTGGGCTATGTGTCATTTGGGTTGTGTTGTGGGGGGTGGAGTTTGCTTGCATTTCTGATTTGGAGGTCCCTGTTGCTTGGGCAGATTTTTATTGAGAGCCTGTGTGAATGTAGGTGTGTGCTTTGTGCTTCTATGTGTGTGTTTTGGTGGTGTAGGCTATTATTTAGTTCTTACAATGAGTAGTGTAGGTTTTGAGGGACTATGTGATGAGTGTGGTGTGGTGCAACTGTTTACCCTCTCCTCTTGACTGTCTAGTCCAGTCTTGGGTGAAGAGAGCTTTGCTTCCAGTTTGGCTATATAAGTGCATCTCTCACAGGTTGTAGTGTTGGGTGGTAAGAGGAGAGAGATGTCTGTGTACATGAGGCAATTGCTGCATCGCCCCAAGATTCCCAGATTCATTAGGTAGACAGGAGAAAACACCGGGAGCTGACCCTTAGACATGCCTGGATATGTGCTTATTTATTAAGTACTAAAACTTGTTTTCCTCTAGACAAGTGAGGAAAGTTGAGTGCTGTAGTAATTTGTAGCTTATTTAGTGCTTACAACGAGTTCTGAACAAGTGCTGAGCTCAAAGAAACAGACTTGAGTGCTAAAACTAAAAAAACTGGCTAGTTCTAAGGGAAAATTTGAAGAGCACACTTTATGGCGCTATTATATTAAATATTCAGAAACTGGTTGTTCAGATAACCATATCAGAGATTTTTAAGTATGTGACAAAATGCAAACAGTTCTGCATAAATTGTTATTTGGAAAAACTAACTTGTTTTTTTTTCAAAATCAATAAACAATTTCCAGAAAAAAAGACTTTCTCCATGTCTCTGTAATTCTTATTATGTCTGGTCTAACCAAACTTCAAAACTGACATAGCTAGTTCTGGTACTACAAGCATGAACTTTATTTACAATGATTTCCTTCTTTGAAATGATAATTTAGATTGCTCTACTCCTAATATCATGAACAATCCTAACAGAAATAGCATTGTAGCTTCCACAGTTAATTGACAGATTTAATGACATAGACTTGGTAGCTTGTTTGCAATTTTCACAAAATATCAACTGAATATTCTAGAGTGAGAACACACTAACATATAAAATGCAACATGTGACTGAAAATGTGGCATGAGCTGAATAAATTCAGTGTCATAACAGCACAAGGAAAAAGGTGAAAAAAATCGTTTATCTCTTTGGGAAGTGGCATCATGCTCTGTTCTGATTAAGTGTTGCTGCCCTAGGAGGGTAGTTCCCACCCAGTGGTGGTATCCGAGCATCATGATAATCTGTACAATCAATGACAGACTGGTTGTGCCTGTCTAAAATTTAAAGAGTTTTACTAATAATTCTTGAGGCAGTATTGAAACTAGTAATCACTGTAAATTGAGTGTGAACCTGACAACACACTCATGTCGCTGTGCTAGATGCTTACTACTATATAGAAAATAAGTGTAATAAACTTTTTCTAGCCTCCCATGCGTTAGGTGTCCTGAAATACACACATATCATGACACACTCTGTTCTACCAATGGCATTCTAGGTCTAGGGAGTAAAAACACCATCTTAGTCATATAATTCACATACCAATAATTCAAAGTACACTTCCAGGAGATTAAAAGTTCCTCCTCAGGACTCATATGGCAACAGGTAAGAGCATCAGTTTATCCACATACACCCCTTTTTCAATTATTTTCAACTTAAGCACTTAAACAAATGAACTTATATATGTTATCTTGCTCAGGTCTGCTAATATGTACCTGATTACCTTAGTATATATGAAAAAGAAGTATTACATTTAGAGATGATACTGTCGCTGTATCTTTAAAGAGGCACTCCCTGCACCTGGCCCTATATGCCATATAATGTATTCATTGGTGGAGTTTAGTAAAGGTTGTTTGGGGATGGACATCATAGCTAATGCTTATCTACATATAATATATATGTATATATGTGTGTGTGTGTGTGTGTGTGTGTGTGTGTGTGTGTGTATATATATATATATATATATATATATATATATATATATATATATATATATGTATATATCTATGTATATACATATATCAAGAGAGAGGAGAGAAGTGGGAAAGGAAGAAAGAATCATAGTAGTACACAAGAACTTACTTTCTCTGAGAATGCAAAGGATTAAGTTAATTGGCAGGCAAGATTTTGTGCATAGAGAAATGATAATCATGGTGTTGGAGAGAAATGTCTGACCATGCATCAGTTTAATTATTAGTTGGAGGATGGAGGGGAGAAGAAGGCTGGATTGCAGAAAGGTACAAGCTATAATTGAAGAGAATTAAAGGTCAAACAAATGTTGAAAAGGTGCGAGGAAATATTTTAGCACAGAACACTTTGGAGAGAAAAGCTAGGTGGTGGGATGGACTTAACTCATTCCCTCCAGTACAGCTTTTTTAAGAGTGTACCTTTAACTCCCAGTGGGTGTGGCTTGATCCTTTAAAAACTGAAGTTATCACCTTACAGTTCTAACAAATACACAGTGACAGAGGTCAAATATCAATGCAATTGTGTTTGCCATCCTGTATGCTTCAAGATAAAACATTCTGATAACCTTGTATGTAGTATAGCTTTGGAACTTTTATTAATACAAATATGAATAAGCAATGTTTGAAACCTAGAGGTGCAGTAGGGGGTAACTGCAGAAACACCTGGAGGTGCACTCTGGTGTAATGAGTTAAGGAAGCCATAAGGGGAGGCTACTGAGGGACAAAATTTCTAAAGTTGTAAGCATGAGATAGGGAAAAAGTCACTAGAGGGAATGTTACTGTGGATGCAGAGAGAATAATGGGAGACAGAAAGTAAGAGACAGAAGAGCTCAAGTTAAAATGATAACTAGTGGTTAGTGTGAATAGAAGTGATAGATAGGTGACTTTTGGTGGTAACAGAGAGATGGGCCTTGAACTATTTAGCCTGGAGAGTTAATGAAAGGGGAAAAAAAATAATGATGACATAGCTTGGAGATGGATAGGGGAAACAGAGAAAGAGAACAGGGTGGCAGCAGAAGACAACCCACCAAAACACTTTGAGGAACAAGTGCAACATTGGTATAGAACAACATTAACTGGAACATAGAGGTAGTACAGTAGAGAGTTTAAAAAAGAGTAGCAGATGATATGATTACAATAGGATGTACAATGGACAGAATCAGAGTGAAGTGAGGCTGATGATAATTACCATAGGTGTTTTGCTAGCAGCAATATCTCCTAATCTCGCAGATTGGCAAGAAGCTTCAGGCCACATAGGAAGAAGTGAAGAGAAGTGTAATTGGGAGGAGAGTAGTAGACAGTAAATACTAAATTAAGAATAGAATTATAAAGGTGAGACAGAGTACCTTAATTTTAGCTTTTAATATTGTATTGTGGATAAATGAGCAAAACAAAGGGAAGGTGACTTTGGTAACAGAAGATTTGTGGGGGCAGGAATGAATGGAGAAAGCAAATAAAGAAAGGTCAGGAGTTGTATAAAGGGAGCTGTAGAGAAACATGGTGGGAGATACTGAGGAGAGATTACTTAAGAGAAACATATGTTATGGACAGTAGAGAGATAGACCATAAGGGTAAGCAGATTTAGAATGTGGAGTGGGGAACTAGGAAAAGTAGTGATTGCAGGAGAAGGGATTAATAAAGGTAGTGCAGACTGTATACAGGGATACTACTTGGAGAGATGAGCTAAGAGGATTTATATTAGATTACTTTTACATCATCTGATGTTTAAAGACATAGTTAATATTTTACTTCACTTCATACCTAGCTTCTCCCCACCTATTTCCACTTGCCCCATGGGATCTTGAATGTCTCTATAGATTACCTCTACATCACTGATTCCAGTAGTCCATTCCAGAGGTCCAAAGCCCTCTCTGTGAAGAAGTACTTCTAGAGATACAGACAGTAGTTAGGTGCTACAGTCCTCTTCAAGTACGTCTACACTGGCCAGACATCTTCCAAAGATCTCCAATAGTGAGTATGCCAGCACAACAGATTTCTGAGGATTCTGGCAACCCATCTGATTCCTATGCTTTATCCTCCCTAAGAGTAGCCAATTCCACCTCTTCCTTCTCTATCATAGTGTCTGGCCATGTTCTCACTATTTTGGTCTGACCTGTTTCCAGAATGTCACCTTCCATTTTCATTTTTTGCATCTCTGATACCACTGTAATCATTTTTTTTTCCATCCAACCAATTAGCCAGCTTTCACACCTGGTAGGTGATGGCCCTAAGGCCCATTAGTTCTTCACACATATGAAGGTCAACCATCAGGAAGACTACCATCAGTGGGTTGTCTTCTTTAAGCCCAATCAATTTCTGAGTGTGAATGTCCACAATGTCCCAAGGGATGAGGAACTCTGGGTAGAAATGCGAGGTGTGACTGCAACATCGGCAAAAGGCATCCACTTAACTGTTGTACCTCATCATTCTTTTTTCTCACTCTCCACAGGTTAGCCACCAGCATCCAGGTTGCTATTCAAATCTGGATTGGTTAGGTCATAGTCAGGGGCACTATTCCTCTATGCCAAAGAGCTGCCTTTGTGCTTGGTTTGAAAACTGAAGCAACATATGCATAAAACCTCTGATATTTTTCCAGTCTTCTTTGTTAACCCTATTGTTTTGCTCAGTCAATCTAATTCTCTCCCTCCCTTCCTCCTTCCTATGTACCTAAAAAAGTCTTTTTTTCCCTTATTTATCCCTTCATCTCAATCAGATTCAGTTTTTGCCTTTGTTGTCCCCACTTTGTTGCTTTTCTGAGATCCTCCTTGTACTGTAGTTCCTCCACCACTCCAACCCTCCTTTTTATGTCTTGTAGAACCTTGTGCCATAATTGTTACTATGAACCTGCATCGGCTTTCTGTTTTTTTTTGGTTGGTTGGTTGGTTGGTTGGTTGGTTAGTTGGTTGGTTGGTTGGTTGGTTAGTTGGATGGATGGTTGGTTGGCTGGCTGGTTTTGCCTGATTTTTTTCTCACACCCTTACCCACAGCCATGAGCATTCAGTCCTTGACTTATTTCCACAGGTTGCTTTACCATCATCGTTATGTTTGTATTCTTACCCTTCCTCCTTCTTTAAATCACTGTTGGCTAATGATGCCTTAAGGTGGACTTGCATTAGTTAGGACCTCATCCAGCATTCTGTCCTTTCGGGTACAGTCCTGCTCCAGCTAGTTAAACTCCTCAGATATAACACCTCAGTCAACAATGGTTCTCTTCGTACTCTGAAGATTAAAATCTCTCAAGTCTGTACTGGTGGCTACAGATTCCCCATAGGCATTACCTTCTTCCTGCTACCCAACTTTATTTACTTTATCCTCCACTCTGACATCATTTTCTTCTCTTCTCTTCTCGAATTTAGCAGAAAATACACTGTAGGAATGCACCACCTCTTTCATCTTCCTCAACCTTAACTACCATGGTAATTAGTAGGTTCTGGTCCTACCCACTCCTTTGCCCCATTTAGGATTTGGAGCAACGCCTTTTCTCTGTCCTCATACTTTGCGGCCTTCTTTTGTGGAGAGTGGTACTCCACCACCATGCATCTGCTCTCTGTCATTCCAGATATTTTAGGAATTAAGAAGGTTCTCATGATTGGCTGAAGAGGTTTTGCCAATCTAAGGAAAACTGCAGGACAAAGAAGACAGGGGAATAAAAACAAAAAAGAATAGGGAGATGGCTGTCACCACAGAAGAAGAGGTAGAGAACAAGAAAATCTTAACAGAGGGTATATCCCATGATAAAAGATGTGGAAATGAAATAAGGAAAGAGTTGCAGTTGACTTGTATTAGAAAAAGGTGTACACCTGGAGATAATGTGTCTGTATTACTGTTTGATTTGTTTTGTACCTTTCAAAGCTCAGATAAGTAGCATATTAACAACAAATGGGAAGCTGATATTGCATTACCCTTTCCAGGTGATGTAGTAGAGTCCATTAGGACCAGCTGGTGGTCAAAATAAGCACATGGACACAGTCTATTGTCCCATGTGTCCCAAGCACCTTGTGAAATACTTCCATTGTAGAATGACACTGCTAATATGTTCAAGAAAGTTTATGTAATTGTCAATACTGACCACTATGATATCCAGGAAGGTGTTAAAGATCCTGGATTTGAGGGCCCACAATATTCTCATAGCATAACGGCTTGGCTTTTGAAACAAAATGGTAACTAAGATGTAAAGTATCACAGATATCTTGATCTATAATGGGACGGTCAGTCCATGAATGGGGGTCCCATTCATGATATGCATAATTTGCAGACTTCTTACAGTGCCATCCTACCCAGACTGTATCATCCTAATACCTCCTAGGTTGTAACATCTTTGACACTTGCAGTCTCCCACACCCTTTTCACACCTGTTTATCAGCTGCAGTTAGTGCTATGCACAGCCTATCTGCCTTTTCACTGTATCCATGCCTCGGTACATGGTCTTGAAACCCTATACCTCTTAAGAAAGGCTAGTATTTTTAATCCACCACTTTTACCACCATTTGGTGTGAGACTGACATGCTTTCTGTTTTGGTCAAATTACAAAGGAGAAGGAGATCAAACCTGAATGCAAATGAAAGAAAAGCAATGGCCAGTGTGAGAAATAATAAAGGTAGCAGCTTTATGAAGGATGATAAAAACAGCACTGTGTTAATTGTGACGATTTCTAAATACACTTTAAGGTGCTGAATCTGTTTGAAGTTTCCTGATGGCATGACACACACCCTATCAAGTTGTATTATCTATTCCTGCATTATGAAACTAGAACGTCAGACTACTTTCAACAAATATTTGCCTTGCTTCCCAATAGGCCTTTAATGGCACGTATGTTCAATCAGTTTAACGTTTACTTTCCTTTTGACATGACTCTTGTTTCACACCTTTTTTCTGAACTGTGTGAACTAGTAAAGTAGTGTGTTAGATTGTCACTAAAATAATTAATATTTGCTAGGCTTAATGCTATTTTACTATGTTGTATGAGTCAGATTTTACTTACACAGTGTACACTTTAACTAAATTCAGTGGTCTTAGCTGCATATATTTTCTAAATCTCAGCACATGTGTATGAATCCCACATGCAAATACCTGAAGACGTATTACAATGAAGCATTAATACACAAGTTTTTTAGTTGAATACTAGCCTACAAATATACTCACATCTAAATGTATTTTGTTTGAGAGGGCTACAACCTGGCAATGAATATAGCATATAAGTGACTGCCTCCAAAATTACTCTTCCCTTGTACTTCTGTTATAACTGCTGAATCATAAGTATTACGTGGTTTGAGTAGTGTAACACAGTACTGTATAAAAATAGTTAATGTAGATGTTCCATGCATGCATACATCTATGCTAAACCACTTCTGTTTGTTGCATGGGTATTCTAGAATGTTAATTGATGATACACAATATTTAAATGACTACAGCTAATTAGATGAATATTCTTCTTGTCAGCAACACTTAAGTCAAAAGGCACTGTTTTCAATGTTCTAATAAGCTAACATATTAAAAGGGACCTCTCCGTAACAAAAACATGCATAAATGAAAAACTGGGAATATTAACCATCTGAAATGCAAGGAAGGTTATCTTCTATGACTACCATTTTTTTTAATAATGCAGCAGCTGCTAGCCATTCAGAACTTGATATGCTTTTGATTACCAGCAGCTTGGTGCAAAATACACTCTTTTTCTCATATAAAAGCTATTCATTGACGTTTAGCTCCATACCTGTCAGTGTGCAGACACTGACAATAGAGAAAAAGGTCCAACAAAAAAATCTGCATATCTAAGTAGCATAAAATTTGGATAGTAAAGCCCATGTAACTCAGTAGGAATGTGGGATACTACTCAGAAACACATTTGAAAAACAGAGAATGACAAGCAAATTATCAGAGTCAATATAAAATCTGTAGACTTTAATGAACTGTATTACAAAATTCTACTACTCAAGGCCATTTATTTTTGCTTCAGACAAGGGGAAGTATGTGTGTCCTTTTTCTTAAAAAAAATTATTTCCACTGGTATTAGTCGTGTAATGTGTTTTTCTGTGTACTATACAACTTCAAATATCACGTGATGGGGGGTTAGGAAATTGTGTGAAGAGGTAAATCAAGCCTGAAAATAAGGGCATACCTACCAAAATGTACAGAGGTAAATCAGGCCAGAAAACAGGAGTGTTCCTCCAAAATATGGACAGTTGAGATGTCTGTTTAGCTCACTGCATGGTGTAAATTAGCACAGACTGAAGCAATGCACAGAATGTGGGCCTTTTCTAAGACAGTGCAATTTACAGAGGATGAAACAGTGCACTGTGCATCTCATGCCAATGACTATACAAGGATTTGGAAATGATGAACTCTGTACAAATGAGCAATTCATTGGATGCAAATAATGGCACCCAAAAGGGAGGACTGATTCAGAAATGTTTAAAATGTGTGTACTTCTCCATTGCATGTACCCATTTTTTACTCAAAGAAGCATGGTGTGGATGACAGGAGTAATGTTAGGGTTAGCAGCAGCAGTAGCTCAGCAGCATGTGTTACCAGACAGCTGTCACTGGAGCCAGTGTTCGCAATGTTGTGCATTATGATTATCTGTGCCAATGGAGGAGGCGCAGACAGTTGCTGGCATAACACCTGTTAAGTAATCAGCAGATTCTGGACCACAAATGTGTATAGAGAGGCTGTACAAGACTTAGATAAACTATGTCACCCACAACCTGAATCCAGAAGGATGCATGGTATTCTCTTTCCTGTGGGTACTAAAGTATGTTTTACTATACACTTAATGCTACAGTGACCTGCTGGGGATATTTTAGAAATAGTACAGCCTTCAGCCTCTCAAATCTTAAACCACTCCCTTAGCATTATGCTACAGCATGTGAAGGCACGTATCAGGCTCCCCAAGACTGCAGAGGAGAGAACCAGCACCATACAGACATTTTACAACAAGGGTCATTTCCCTGAGGCCTTTGGCATCATAGATTTCACACATTTTGCCACCAGTGCCCCAAGAGATCCAGATGGATGGTGCTACAGTAACAGGAAGGACTTTTACCTACAAACCACCAGGTGGCCTGCAATGCCCAGGGCATTATTCATAATTTTATTTATTTTTCAACACAAACTTCTTGTTCATGCTGGCATTATTAAACATCATTTCTGTTACTTATAAAAATAACAAAATGTACTGGTGCCCTGACAGCATGCCTTTTCCTGGTTCTAAAGTTTATTATTACAGTCCTATTTTTTATATATGTATTCAGGATTTATAGATGTTACTTATAATTAGTCTATGTATCACCCGGGCAATTCACATGATTCACATATTTGGCACACATCCAACTTATTCTAGTGGTTCCTTTAAGGGTACTTTCTACAATGTCATCTGTTTGATAGGTGTACACATGTCAGACAGACAGGTCTATGCACACAGGTACCATGCAAGCAGGAAACATGCCAGATACAATGTATTGTTTGTCTGTCAAGGTGATACAAGTCCCAGAATCCAATCTGATGACTCCTATCTGCAACCCCCATACCATGCAGGAAATAGGCTATAATGCAGGGCATATAGAAACATGAAATATTGTGGGGTGGATGTTTAGCCTAAAGAAATTGATTCCATTGCCTAGACATGCCAGAAGGGGTGATTTAATATAGTCCAGGCATATGCAGCAAGATCTTTCTTGTGTGAGCCATGCTACACGACATTGTGTTGCAGAAACAGATGGAGTGGCATATGAGCATTTTGGCAGGGCCTTCCATATTGCTCATCGCAGCAACAGAAGGGCTAGTTGAGTGTTAGAGACCAAGTATACCACAGATGGGATAGAAGCAGATGGAACACATTGCAACATGACAGACTTGTTATGTGGTCCATACCTCTCAATTGTCCAGACTTTTGACTCATATATTTGGTTTATTTGTCATAAAACTATGGTTTTCTGGCAAATCACTGGCAAATCATTGAAGACTGAAGTCAGAAAATAAAGGTAGACAATTGGGTTTCAGACTTCAATTCTTTCAAACAATTCATGCTAATACAAAACCTGTTATTCTATCAACTTTCAATGTTTGTAAGAGCAATATTAAGTGTCCCTATTTATGGGGCCTTTGTCCTCCCATTGTTTATGGCTTTGTCCAGATTTCTTGCTGTAAGAGGTTGGGAGGTATGATCTGGTCCAAAACTATGATGCATGTGTTATCAACCTAGGCTATGTGGGGCAATGCATGGACTGGATATGCTGTACATCAGACATCACCATCCCCAACAGGCACACAGTAATAGACAACTGCAAATACTGTGCTTATGGGTATGGTCATGGAAGGTGAACATGGTAGCCACATAGTCGTGGAGGTTCTGAAGGATCAGGGATCACACGCTCCGGTGATAGGGTTAACCTGCCATGACATAATTGTTGGTTGTGTGCACTCTGTGCTGACTTTCAGTATTGGGGCTTGATGAGGTCCAGATCAGATAGGGTGCTGAATGTTGAGACTGTGAGCATCCACCCTGATGGTGCATACCATGCATTGATCCTGATAATCACCATTGTCCATGGACTGTACAATGCCAACAATTGGGAATAGCAGGCTTTGTGCCAACAGGCAACAGGAAATATTTGGAACTATAGGCATATGCATGCACAACCTGATGACACACCCAGATGTTAAGACAGAGGATTGCATTTGCCCATGAAACAGACAAAGCCCATGACTGGAAGAAACAGGCTGTGTGTACACAGGCAATAGTAATTTTGTATCAACAGTAGTCTATATAGCCTGACTTGGGCTAGTCTGTGGCCAACCTCCCTACATTTGATGCCTCACAAGGCCATGGGAGGCATGGCCTGTGGAAGCAGACCAGATAGTGGTTGCAATGCATCTAATGGAGGCACCTATGAAGGCAACTTATGCCACCTGTGACCTCAACAGCTTTTTCTGATCCCTTTTGTTATATTCCATGTCATTATGCAACTGCTACATGCCATCTCACAAGCTATGGAGCACACATATGATCTGAACAATCTCATGGGTGGCAGTTGATAGTGTCTGAATCAATGATCCACATATCTACTGGTTAATGACAAGCATTTTAGCTATACTAGGAGTGTCCCTAGAGTCATAGTGATGCATTTTCCCCTTCCCTCCCACACAGACACATCTATCCCCCATGGTGGGTATGTACACCTCAGAGGTGATGTGCATATTGTATTATGATTCCACTGGAGACACGTGTATTCTATGATGGAGTCTCAGATACGGGATATCCCTCAGTTCCTGGAAAATAGTTGTGCTTTGCCTGTATCTCTTCAGGAGCCTCTTTAATGATGGATGTGGATGATCCCTCACCCTATAATGTTGCAGACAGTCCTATTATGTCATTAGCCTCTGCCATTGCATGTTGCCATCCTTATCAGCTACAAGTACCCTGATCATTTCAGCTCTCTGTTATTATTTTCACCTGTTGCACTAGCTCATCATCCAGTGGCACCTGTGAAAGTAGGAACATATATGGCACTACTATTTGCTCCCACTTATATGTCCCTATAACCGCTGTGGTATGCATAGTGTTGCACATTAAATTAAAGCTACAGGATATAGTGACAGACATACCTTGTCATACAGGACATTGCAGCTACAGACCAGTGGTGCCTAGGAAAACAGATATGCAGGTGGGCCTTGATGATTATTCCCCTCAAAGATGCAGTCGAGTGTAGTAAACAGAAATGTAATGGATGAATCTGGTTCTTCACAGACTGACGCACAAGTAGTTGGTTTCTGCAAAAATCTGACAGCCAAGCCTCTCCAGGTATGAGAGGTTGTCCTTCCCAGCTAGTGAGTGAGACCAAAGTCTCCTGGCCCCAGTGGGCTGCTTCACTGTTGGTGGTCCACTCTGACATAATGTTGCAGGACTTCATTCTCTTGGACAGTGAAAATTTCTGGGCAAAACATGCCAGGGGGTATTACGATACACTGTTAGATGTACATACCTATCGCTGCAGTCTCCCACAGCCCTTTCACCCCTGTTTATCAGCTGCAGTTAGTGCTATGCACAGTCTATCTGCTTTTTCACTGTATCCATGCCTCAGTACATGGTCTTGAAACCCTATAGCTCTTAAGAAAGGCTAGTATTTTTAATCCACCACTTTTACCACCATTTAGTGTGAGACTGACATGCTTTCTGTTTTGGTTATATTTCAAAGGAGAAGGAGATCCAACCTGAATGCAAATGAAAGAAAAGCAATGGTCAGTGTGAGAAATAATAAAGGTAGCAGCTTTATGAAGGATGATAAAAACAGTACTCTGTTAATTGTGAAGATTTATAAATTCACTTTAAAGTGCTGAATCTGTTCAAATATGGCAATTTTTATCACATAGTGTTTAAAAGAGGATTACTTCTGATGGATTTATTACAAGATATTTTAACTGATCGATACAGACCTGTAATTTCTTACATGTTGGATACCCTATCATAGCAGTGTTTTATAGTATCCCTAAGCTTCATAAAGACATTAGAGACTCCCCTCCTTAGTCCAACTTTGTCAGCAAGAGGATCCAAAACTGAATATATTTCCTTATGCATAGATAGCATTTTGAATAATGTGACTCAGGGCATTCTTCTCTTCAAATACGATTATTGGGATATTTTCAAAAATGGCAACCATTTGAAATATCCAGTGTCAGAATATTGGGTCCTGTAATATAGAGACTGAATGGCCAAAAGAAGGCTTATACATATTAAGTCTGAGATTGCCATTTCTCTTAATATTCCTTTTGCTTTGATGGATGGTGATCTTGAAGATAGTATATGTAAGTTGGGGGGGGGGGGTGTAGGGGCACAGGTTCAAAGGAGAAGAGAGATGTTTGAGATTCACTCTTCTCCTACATTTCCAGGCTTTTTTAGGGAGGGGAGAGCTTGTTATCAACAGGGATCTTTTAAAAATACTTTATTTCTATCTTTACTACAGACTAAATTTAAGAGTTGCAAGTGACTACTAAGGTTGGAGGCTAGCCTCTTTTCTGAACATACCTAAGTACCCTGGAGGGTTGACAGATTCTACATCCCCATTGCACTTACATGCCCCTCACCCAAATACAATCCTTCTTCCCATACTTCACTTTTATCACCACTTATCCAAATCCTATACAGAGAAGTCATCATATCAGCCCATTTCACCCTTAAGGCACCCTGTTCAACCAAAACACAAGGAATTGTTCAAGTCATTGCTGACTCCATAGTAAGAAACATAGATGTTTCACTTACCATGCCTGGCAACTCTAGGATGATAGTGATCTGGTTCGCTGAAGCTGGGATATGCAGATATCTAGGGCTCTCGAGTCTATTCACTCCAGAGCACCTAAAACATGGTGATTATCCACGTGAATGAGAATGACATTTTTAAACACCTTTATTACCACTTAATTCATTGACACACATACATTAATAAAAAAAAAATCATACTAACATTTTTTCCATTTACATACATTATGCATCACATTTTCTTTCATTATAACTATCATTAGTCTAAAAATACATAAATAGCTAAATTCTTCTACCTTAAACTTCATTCCTTCTACTGAACATATTCTGCATGTATTCTTCCTACAAATTCCATTCATTTCTATGTAATTTGCTCCTTCCCTTTTCTAAAGATACCTCTTCCAGTTCTATTACCTCTTTTATAATATTCAATATTTTAAATACAGTTTAGATTTTAATTTCCATTTTCTAGTAATTGTTTTTTGGCAACCATCAGAATTAAACTTAACAAAGCCTTATTATGTCTGGGCAATTTAGATCATGTGTCCCAGCTTAAAAGAATAGTTTCTTTAGCTACAGCCATTTGTTCACAAAATTTTTCTCACAGATTACTCTGTAGGGAATTTTTGAAATCTGCCAACTCATTACCCTCCCAAAATATGTTTCTGGTTACCTCTGTCTTCCCCATCACACCTCCAACATTTTCTGCTTACCTAAGGAAAAATTCTTTTGAAGTTTGCTTGGGGTATAAAACTACCTCCCATACTTGAGAACCATACATATGTCCTCTCATTGTTCTCTTGTAAACAGCTTTTCCAGTTTCTCTTCCCAATCTTTTCTAACCTACTTTCATTAATTCTTATACTTATCATGCAATATTTTATAAGCCCTTCAAATTATCCATCTTTTAGCAGCAGCTTATGTACTAAATACAAATGAAAACTCTACCAGAGCAGGACTTTCTCTTAGGAGCCCTCTATCCCTTTCACTTGGTCTACATTCCCTGATGGGGAAGCAAGTCTCTAACCTAAAGTCCAAACATCTTATTGGCCTCATCCCACTCTGTTACCATTCCCTCTCTTGTTATATGCTCTCAATACCTTGGTTCCTTTGCCAGTTTTCAACAGTAAATTCAAGCCCCCTCTTGTCTATTTTCTATAGCCCTACTTGCAATGATTCCTGTTGGCAAAATCTTTTTTCTTCATTCCTGTGTTGGTTAAGTTCTTAGAATACTTTCTGCAATTTTATGAATATTGTTTTTATTATTCTCCTTAATGATCTGCATCTAAACATCCCACACTTTTTTTATTTCTTGACCCCCCACTTTATCATCATCCTTTTCCACTTTGAATTATAACCTTCTGCTTGTGTTAGTCATATAGTTCATAACTGTCTAACTCTAAAATATCCATTCTAATTAGGTAATTCTAGACCACCTTGTTCTATTGGAAAGATCAAAGTATCTCACTTAATTCTTGCCTTCTTCCCATCCCAGATAAATTCCTTCAACTCTTTATTGATTATTGACTGCAACTTTACCTCTGGTTGATAAAAATATGCCCAACCTATATATAAAAATAATGGACTAAAATCATTTTCACTGCTTGTATCTTACTGTCTTTATCCATAAACAAGAGCTTACAGTTTCTCACTTTTGTTTAGTCTCTTCCTACATATTCTTAACTGCCATAACAGAAGCCTATTCAATCTATATCAATATTTCATCTTATTGTGTCCCCAGAAATATGGGTATTGCATGTGTGAGTACATAAATGTATGGTTATAGCCTTTGTTTTTACCTTTATTAATTTTATATCCCAAAACTACTTTAAACTGCCTCAAATGTTCCACAATACTGAGATATCATTTTCTGGAGTTATTGTTTATAAAATATCATCTGCAAATAAAGTCAAGTTTTATCGATTACAATATGAATTATACCCTTGAATTTTTGAGTCCTTTATTTTCTTTGCCAATGTCTCTAAATATAAAGCAAATAAAGTGGAAAGAGAACACCTCTGCCTGGTCCCTCCATTTAAACACAGCTTATCAGAGAGGACCCCTTGCACTTTAATTCTTGCCACTGATCCTTTATATAGCCTCCTAATTAACCTTATTATTGTATCAGAGAATGCAAATGTTTCCATTGCCCTACTCAAAAAATCCCAGCTTACACTGTTGAATGCTTTTCCTCCATCAATACTTACCAACGACAACAGTATTTTCTTACATTCTGCTTCCCTCTGATCATCAGTGTTCTATTAATGTTGCCTTGCCTCCACAGGGTGTACTTCAAAACATCAAAGTACTCAAACGTCGAATGGCTAATGATTGATCCCAAAAGACTGAAAGCCAAAACAATGAAATAACAAAACACTTATGTTTTTTGTAGGGAGGCAAGTCCCCATACACTCCCACTGTGGGGGGCTGTACCCCTGCATCCCCCACTAATTATATACATCAACTCCGAGATCGCTCTACAGTGGGGAAAGGGCAAATTCCCTATTCTCCACTGTGCACAACCTTGCACAGACTTCACACTGTCAGAAGTGATCAAATGACTTCTGATCACTTCTGCCAGTGTTTAACATGCTCGAGATTATGAACATTGGAGGAGCGTTCTCCCTCCGCAAAATGAGACAGATACAGATCTATCAGTTTTGGCAACACCTTTGCCATTCGTTTAGTTAGTAAAGATATAAACACTTTATAATAATGAAATGGGTGTATAGGACTCGGTCTGATGGGTCTTTCTACAATACAATCTGGCTCCCTGCAAGTACAGCAAGGTGCAACAGCCAAAATACCACCAATGAAGAACATATTCGACATGAATTAAAACTGGTAAACAAGTTTTGTACTTGGGGATGTATGATATTATACAGGTACATGATTCAGTTAAGGGGATTGATAGATCACAGTTGTTACAATATAAAAATAACAGAATTCCAGATAATACATTAAGGTTAGTTACTCATTTTGGTAATAATACATCTTTTTTAAAGAATGTCATACAAAAACATTGGGACATTCTATTGTCAGATAATTTGTTGAGTGAGGTATTACCATCTAGGTGTCTTTTCTGGTTCCCTATTAAATCAGCAAATGCTTAAAATAGCGAATGCTGTCTAATCGAATCTTTTTGTTCAAAATGGCGAAATCCCGAACGCATGGAACAACAATTTTTTTCCCAGATTAAAAAATCACTGTACCATTTTCAGGACTTTGCCATTTCCTCCACCATGGTGTGATCTTAGAGTTGGTATATTTAGGGGGGTTATGGTGGGCACAGCCCCCCACTTTATTTTGTGTTTGTTTGGTTTTTTTGGTTTTTTGGTTTTTTTTTTTATGGAGCAATGATTTTTTTTCCCTGGGAAAAAAAAAACCCTGTTCTGTGTGTTCGGCATTTTGCCATTTCGACATTTTAGGGTCGATTATACAGTGTTCGCTGTTTTAAGCATTCGGTGTTATAATATAGACCCATCTTTTTTCATATTGAAGGAGTAAAGCTTTGGAAAATTGGTTTAAGCATTATAAACAGAAAAAGATGTTTCAGGATGTTGGTAAACAAACTTCAGTTGATTTTTTTTTTTTTTTTTTTTTTTTTTTTGCAAGGTTGTCAGCCATATGGACACTGTAATTTGTGTAGGTATATAAGACACAACAATTTACCACAAAAAATACATCTAAGGTTTTTGATATTTTTGTTTTTGGGAACTGTAGTTCTGACTGGGTTATTTACCTTGCAACTTGCAATTGTTCAACATTCTACATGGACAAACTTCACGTCCATTAAAAACTCATTTATCAGAACATATGAGTGATATTAAAAATGGACGTATGTCTAATGCTCTTTTCAAACATGCTAAGAAACATTCTACTGCCAAATTTGCTTTCATCATTATTGATAGAATTATTTATAATAGATCAAACAAACTAGTTTGGCATAATATTTTAAATTACAAAGAAAAGTCCTGGATAATTAGACTTGGAGGTTTATTTTCACCTGGTCTTAATGAACATCTTTAATTAACCAATGGGAACATGGTGTATATTCAATGTGTGTATATATATATATATATATATATATTATATATATATATATATATATATTATATATATATATATATATATATATATATATATATATATTATATATATATATATATATATATATATATATATATACACACACACACACAGACATAAGTCCATATAATTCATTTGGATTTGTAACACTGAAGAAAACATATTCAGAAACTGCTCTTTTATTTATCTTATTTTTAATGAGTATTGAAATGTATGGCTTATAAAATATACTAAATATTTGTTCTCACTGTAGTGTGCTGGCCATTATTTTTGAATTTGGTCTGATGGGTCTTTAGCATCTTTAGGTATTACAGCCACCACAGCTTTCGTCCAAGATAATGGTGCTTCCCCTCCTTTTAAAGTACCATTAAACAAAACTTTCCAGATCATTATCCCTTTCTTCCCTCCTATCTTACAAACTTCCACAAGAATACCACCTGTTCCTGGAGTCTTTCCTGCAGATTCATTATTTGTCACTGTTTTTATCTCATCTCCCCCTATCTTAACTGTTAATTGTTGAACCTCATTTACCTCTAACCTTGACATACTTAAGTCTTCCATAAATATTTCCATTATTTCTTGATTTCAAGGCCTGTATTCATAGTCTAGGACTTCACAAATGACTTACAGCTATCTGTGAATAGCAGTGCTACACGGATATGCAAAGAAGGTCAGTGAAAGTCATTAGAGATGAATACAGAAAAGTGAAATCTTTTTTGAAAGCATGACCATTTCTCACAAAAAATAATTTGTATGAAGTTCTAAGTTCTGAAGTCACAAAAGGGTGAGGGTTCATATAACTTTTTATTTTTTGCATATTGTGGGCAAGCACAGCTGAGCACAGTCATACTTTAAACATTTAAGGAAAGCCATAGACTGGATTTTTATTTAAAAAAAGGGGTTTCTAATGTTTTATGTACATGTATCCTTTCATGGAAAAGCTTGATGTATAGAAAGGAGGAGATAGGAAAGACTGGAAAAAGGAAAACAAAATAAAGATGGAACACACAAGGGAAACATTAAGAAAGTCTGTGCTTGATGAGGTGGAAGAGGATGGGCACAGTGTTTTTGTCAGTAGATAGACCCCCCCCCTATTTTTTCAATTTTTTTTTTATACGAGAGGGTAGTATGGGTGTTAAACAGGTAAGAGGATTTGGGAGAAAAGATAAGGGAAGAAAGGCTGAGGAAGTTCCAGCTAGAGTTCCAGTCCACACAGCCTTAAACATGTCCACTGCCAGATGGTGTTGCAGTGGAGGACATCTCCCAGGGGTCTGTGCTGGTGTGGTGATTAGCATCAACTGAAAGAGTGTGCCTTCTACATACTGAACAAAGGCATCATCTAACTGAATTCTCCTGTCCACTACCTCCACCAGTATATCCTCTATCAAGCTCCAAAGCCCCCCTTCTGTGAGGCTTTCCAGGCTGTGACATGCTGGTGTGCCTGCAGGACTGGTGCTTCCACCCTGAACATGTGAGGATGTCCCCAGATGGGTAGAGGGGATCTGTCCCTAGCGTGGCAAGTACATGTTGGCCTGCTCCTGAGGGATTTGAAGCTGGAAAAAAAGGAAAATAAATGGTAGAGAAATAAAACAGTAAAGGAGAAAAAATGCATAATCAAAGTAAGAAAATCAGAGGAAAAAAACAGGGGTGGGAAGAGACAAAAATGGAAAAAGCACAATAAATCCACAGAATAATATTTACATGACATTTCATACACTATAGAAATATTGCAGTAAAACCTTGATTGAAGTAAAACTTGTGGATTAAATAATGAATTACTTAATAATAATAATAATTATTATTATTATTATTATTATTATTATTATTAGTTATTAATGAATTACTTGTGGATATTGTATTAGTAAAACGTCATGCCTCCATGAAGACAATCTGATAAAGAGAAGCTGGAGACAGTCTGTTGGAAGGGGATTGGCTGAGGGAAAAAAAGAAAAAAGAACAGAGAAATTGACTAGGAAATAATGTTCCCTGAAAACAATCATGGGGTTTCAAAGGTGTGACAGCTTTAAAGATAATGCAAAACAAGGTAGACATGAAGTAAAGTTCTCTCAGTTTTTTAATGCAATGGGGGATACTAATATAGACAGGTGCTTTTGTTTTTTCTTGTTCACCCATTTTCTCTGTTTTTCTTTGTTCAGTTTTGAGAAATGTAGGCACTGCAAGGAAAAAAATGAGGGGGGGGGGATGGGGGAGAATGGAAGGGTCTGGTTAAGAGAGTATGACAAAAGAAAAATCAGTGTGCTTTTTACCATGCTTGCATAGGGAAAAAACTGAGTAAAAGCCCTAGGTGTTATCTAGTAATAAGTTTATTACAAAGCATGTACAAGAAAAAGAATATTAATATTGTAAGGCTTTTTTATGATAAACAAGGTACCGCTAGCAGTTTTGTGTCTGGTTTGAAAGTCACTAGAAGACAATTTGATAAAGAGAAATGGCTTGAGAAAGTGTTTACTGAAAGCATTCAAGTGTTTCCTCAACTGGGAGAGTTATAAAATTATACAAAATCAAATAGCACTTACTAATAGTACAGGTTGTAACATTCATCTTAGCATGACTAACCTTTCTTGTTGTTTAACTTTAGCCTGTCTGTGCAGCTATCAACTTAGAACTTATGTTCTTATCAGGAAGCAAACACTTCAATATTTGAAGACTTACATAGTTTTGTGTGTTATTGTTAAGTTCATAGTTTTTAGAAGGGTTTTTTGGGGGGGTTGTTTGTTCTGTTTGAGGGTTTTCAAAAAGCAAAAAGTTATGTAAGATATGACATAGTTACAAATGGCTATGACATGAAACAACTTCATAAAAGACCAACCTGCTAAACAGTATATACATGTAACATAAAAGTTGGAACTAGACATTTAGCAAAAGAGCAGTTATATATAAAAGGTGGTAATAATAACTATATAAGAAAATGATGCCTTCTGTAATGTCTTTTAATCTGAATGGTCTTACAGATAAATATAAAAAAGAAAGAGTAGTGAACTATATTAAAAAATGTACAGTGCAAATAGCTGTGCTACAGGAGACACACCTGGAAAGAACTGAACATGTGAATTTGATAAAGAAAGGTTTTCAAGATGGTTATTCAGCAGAATATCTGGGGCAAAGGAAAACAGGAGTACTTATATTAATTGCAACAGGAGCTCCAATAGTGATAGAAGAGGGGAAATAAGATAATAATGGAAGATACATAGTACTAAGGGGCTACTGGCCAGGGAGAAGAATTACACTGGCATGCATTTGCACCCCCCTCCCAAAACTGTTATAATAGATCTTAAGAAAATGCTGGGAGAAATAATCAGCTTTCAGCAAGGAATATTACTTATAGGTGGAGACTGGAATTTGGTTTGCAACAGTGAGGATGTGTCTGGGGGGCCTAGATGGGAAAATATAACAAGGGAGGGTAGATTTTTGAAGAAATTTATGAAAATGTTTGGCATGAAAAATGTGAATTCAGTACTAGGAGTTTGGAGTGAATTCACATATTACTCACTGAGATACAAAAACTGGGCTAGGCTAGATAGATTTTGCATCTCACAGAAACATGTGCATTTAACTGAAGGTCTTGAAATGCACCTAATAACTATTTCAGATCATGCGCCAATAATAACTAAAATAAAAATGCAAGGTAATGAAATACAAATGAGACACTGGCTCTTTCCCACCTATCGGTTGAAAAGGGAGGAATTGAAGGAATGGGTTGTGGAATTAATTAAGGCACTACTAGATAAGATAGAATTATCTTCTGAAAACATAGCTAAAGTGTGGGATAAGATTAAAATGGAGTTTAAAACTAGGCTGGAAATAAAAGAAAAGGAGATATGATTAAACAGTAACAAAAATTATTTAGAGGGCTTGACAAATGTATTTCAAAACAGGAGGAATCTCTCAGAACAAGAAAAGGAGCAACTGCAGAATGCTACACAGAAATAAGGGATTACCTCGATAATATGCACAAGTTTAGAAAGATTGCTGTTAAGCAACTGTTGTTTGATAATAATTCTAGAGCACAAAAACTTTTAGCACAACTCAGGCAACAGAAAGTGGAAAGGACAGTCACCAAGCTTAGGGAGCCTATAACAAGGAAGATAACAAAAGACCCTGTAGAAGTATTAGAAATATTTTGGAAATTTTACGAAAGTTTGTATAAAGCAGAGAAATATGGAAATCAAGAAAAGGTACAAATGGAAACGTTTATTTAAGAATTAAATATGCCAAAGTTAGAGGTAGATGAGGCTCAATTACTACTAATTAGGATAGGAAGGGATAAGATAAAAATGGCTATGTATAACCACTCTACAGGAAATTCCCCAGGAATAGATGGTATTCCTGTGAATGGTTGGAAGTTAGGAGGGAAAAAAACTGATTAAGATCTGGAAGTTTTTAACAGTATTTTAAGAGGAGAAGTACCAACATCCTGGAAGAAAGCAGTGGTGACGGTAATAGCTAAAGAGGGTAAAGGTACATTGATCCAGCTTCATACAGGCCCATTTCAATACTAAACCATGATTATAAAGTGTTTATGTCTATAATGGCTAAAAAAATGACAAAAGTGATACCAAAATCGATAGATATGGATCAGTGTGGTTTTGTGGAGGGGAAGCAAACATTTGACAATATTAACAGAACATTGATGATCCAGAGGGAGCAGAATGTAAGAAAGTACCACTGTTATTGGTGGGTCTTGATGCAGAGAAAATATTTGACAGAGTAGACTAGGACTTCATAAGCAGGGCAATAGAAGCATTTGCTTTCACTGATACAATTATAAGGCTGATTAGAAGAATATATGTGGGATAGGAGGCGCAAATTAAAGTGAGTGGGGTCCTCTATAGTAATTTCTGCTTGAGTAGAGGAACCCGGCAAGGTTGATCACTTTTCCCTTTGTTGTTTGCATTATATTTAGAACCAATGGCAAAAAACAAAATAAGGGACACAGAAATTCAAGGATATACTTGGTATGGTAGTCAGGAAAAGTTGTCTCCGTTTGCAGATAATATTATTTTATACATGACAAAAACAGAAAGGGACATTACAGTGTTGTGGAACATCTTAACACAGTTTCCAATCCTCTTGGGACACAAAATTAATGAAGCTAAAACAAAGGCAATAGCAGTAAATTATGTATCAACACATAAACTGGTCCAACAATATCCATATTTATGAGGGACATGATAAAATTAAGTATTTAGGAGTATGGATTAGAAATGACTCTGTGGTGGGAGCTAAGGATATGTGGGAAGAGACTAAATAGAAGATAATACAGAAACTGAGAAACTGGAAGTTTTGTTATATGGGTATGGATACTAAGAGAGAAGCCATTAAAATGTTTTTAATTCCTTTAGTCTTATACACAGGTCAGGCATACTTTTATCAAGAGGAGAAGTTCTGGATAGCAATTAAAAAAGAGTTGAAGGATTTTATCTGGGAAGGGAAGATAGCAAGGGTCAGGTGGAATAAGCTGATTCTAGTGGACTAGGATTACCTAGTTTGAGGGAGTATTTTAGAGCAACACAGTTGAGGCTCTTGTACATAGTACAAGCAGAAAACTATAATTCAAAATGGAAAGGAATGATGCTGACACAGGGAAGAAGTTGAATAAATAAGGAGAGATTGTGATTTTGGATGCAGACTCTTAAATTTGAACAACCAAAATCATACGGAGTATTATATTCATAAAACAGCAGGGAGTATTCTAAGAAACAAACCAGCATGAGAATGGAGAAAAGAGATTTTGCTGATAGGGATGACTGTGGCCAGGGATACAGATAATATGCAAGAGGGGCCTGGAATTTATTGGAGAAAACTGGCAAAGGAACTGAGGTATTAGGAGCAAATAACTAGAAAGAGAAAGGTAATAGAAAGAGAAGAGGCCAATAATTTATTTGGACTGCAGGTTAGAGATTGCCTTCCCTATCAAGGATTGATATCAGAGTATAGGCAAAAAGAAAGAAATAAGGGGCGCCTATGAAAAACCAGCACTGGTAGAGTTTTAAACAGAATCAAGAACAGACGTTGCCATTAAAAAAGAATAATTAGTAAAGCATATAAAATAGTACATGATAATTATAAGAATCAATCAGAGGAGCTTAGAAAGTATTGGGAAGAGATTGGATAAGCAATTCACAAAGAGACAATAGGGAGATATATGTACATCTCCTAAATATGCAACAAAGTCTAGAAGATTTAGGATCTTTGCCTGGAAGCGTTTACGTAGATATTTTAATACCCCAAGTAGACTCCAAAGAATTTTTCCTCAGGTGGATAGCAAATGGAGGTGTGATGGGCAAGAACAAGGTAGCTGGGAACATATTTTCTGGCAGTGTAATGAGCTGGCAGACTTTAGGGATTCCCTGCAAACTGCTCTATTTGAGATATTGGGTGAGCTGATTGGACTGACTGGGGAGATTTTTTGAGTTATGCTACAGAATTGGAATTGCCTAGACATAGTAAAGCCTTGCTGAGTCTAATTATGGTGGCTGCCAAAAAAGCAATTACTAGAAAATGGAAATTAAAGTCTAGACCAACTTTACTAGAAGTAGTGACTATAGTAACAGAGATAAAATAACTGGAACTGGGATCTTTAGAAAAGGGAAGGAGTAAACTACATAAGAAAAATGGGAATTGTGGGAACAATATATGCAGAGCAGGAATGAGATTTAAGAGGAAGGATTTCAATATGCCATATAATTCTTAAATGACAATGACTGGATGGTTTATAAGTGATTATAATGTTTGCAACTACAATTGTTTCAATGGTGTCTGTGATGCAACTAAAGTGATATTATTTTGTATGTTTTTTGTTTATAAAAATGTAAAATTGCCTTTGTCATATGTGAAAATTTAGTAAAGATGTTTAGAAGACATATGCAAAACATCTTTTTGGTAAAGGGTGATCAAGGCAAGCCAAAAGGAAATAGGCTTGGAGTTAAATAGTTGTTGAAGTCAATGCAGTGAGAGGTAGAAACTGAGCATTGACACAGTGCAAGAAAAGGGCAAATGATATGGCAGCATGTTCTAGAAATAAGGCCAGGTAGAATCAATTTTCCATATAACTATGGGGGTCTCCAAATCTTATTCAATTAAAGCCAGATGAGAAATACTTTCTGTAGATCCCTGGGAATGACTATGACACAGAAGATGTGGAACAGGAATAGAGGTGGTGTGGACACTGCTCAATCTTACCAATGTCTGCAGCAATGGCAACACTCATGTGCTCATGAAGGTTGATTTAAAATCAATAGGACACATTTATATTGGGAGAACAGAATGCTGTCAAGGAATGATATAATTAAACACATCACAATTAATTAATTATCACTAGGTAAACTTTGTACATCAGCATATAATGGAAATGAAGGCAGTATGCTTGGTAAATGGCCCACTCATCTACCTTGTAAGCATACTTTATTGTATGCTGTTGCATTATTATTATTAATGTTTTCAAATAATTTTTACAGGGTCAGTATAAAAAATAAAGCTTAACTATACCAATAAATTTGGATAATGTCCACAGCAGAATGGGTGCTGCTGTTGCTGTTGCTTTTGCTAATGATGATAACAAAGTTATATTTATGAGGCAGCCTGAGGGAAGTGGCAGGCAGTCCCCAAGTTTAATGTTAGGTTCTCTCACCCCACAACATGTTATTAATTCTGCAGAAAATGAGAGTGCAACGCAAAGTCAAACACAAGTTGACATGGCATTCATGGTTGTACAGGAGGAACATCTCTGCACCTCTACACCAGTATCTCCAAACTCATAGGAACACTTTGAGGATGATGTCAGGCATTCAGAGGTAACCATGTCCACAGCTGCACCTTTACAAAGGGGAGCTAAGCACATACATTTCTTACAGTACTCCAGGAAACACATAAAGCATTTGCTGCACAACATGAGCTGTGCTGTAACACTGTTAGGGCTCAGAGCACTGCCACAGAGAGTCAGTTGGAAATGGTCAGAGTCCTCCAGGGTATGAATGATGATTTCCACCACTACTTTGAAATGACAGAGAGTAGTGATAGTACCAAGATCACACTTATGCATAGTATGATGGCACAACAAGCATCAGTGGCTGCCTCCATTTCTACACTAGTTAGGACATACCAGAGTCAAGCTGGAGTCAGTCTTGCAAGGGGCAGAGTATGGGGTATTGACCAGATGTGTGTGTGGGGGGGTTATCATATGATATTATTGTTGCTTCTTAGGACAGTAATTTCAATAGTCAAAGTGAACAAGCACAACACATTTCACACAAGCCATGTCAACATTCATCTACACCTTGCAGAACTTCACATTTGAGGTCATGATCATGATCACACAGCAGTGTCAGGTCAGTGACAGGAGGAACACCTGCATGAAGTAGGTCATGACATCTGACCAACTCACCTTACAGTTCTCAATGTAGCCCCTCCTATAAATCATCTGCACCACACATCACCTAGACTGTCAACAGCAGATATGTATGACTCATTTGATCTTGAAGTACTGTAAATCAGCTTCAAAGACACAGTTGTCTGTGTAACTGGAATGGGGGATTGGGGAAGACATGTTTGCAAATGTATGCATTTCATCCCTGTAAACGTAGTATGTACACCATCAAGGAAAGTTAGACAGAAAGCATTGCTACATGGATTACCATTCCTACAGATGACAGGTACCTAAAACATCAAAATAGTAATGAAGAAATATTTTCAGGAGAAATATATCATAAGCAAATGACATATAAAAATTACTATCCTGCCATGTAAACTTACACTGCTGTCATTTCACCTTCCCTACTGCACAAATGACGATAGTTTCTGAAGTCAGAATTTATTGTGTATGACAGCATAAAGTTAATCTGATGTGCAGTGCAGCAGAACAACCTAAGAAGAAATGGCATATATAAAGAAATCATTATAAGTAATTTTCCTTACATTTCAACTTGTTAGTTCAGGATCTATTTCACTGTTGTGAATACTCATTACTTTTGTATTATTAAGTAATCATTAAAGCTGAAGTTAATCAAGAAAGCAGACAAAAATATAAATTATTTTCCATATGATGTTTTCGATGTCACTGAACAGGAGTCAGTGAGCACTCCAGCATGGCAATAACATCAGTATTATTTTATAACAGATAAAAAATATATATTTTAAGAAAAGACATAATATAAAAGAGTAATATAACTATACAAGTCATTTTCCTTACATTCACAATCAATTAAATTGGGAAGAATTTCACTGCTGACAATATTCATTGCTTTGTATAATTAAATAATCATTAAAGCAGACGTTATTCATGAAAGGAGAAAATATGTGAATTATTTTCTATTGGACGCCTTTCAACATCAATGAACAGGAGTCTGTAAGCACTCAGGCATGGCAATAACAAGAGTACTATTTTCTAGATAAAAACATTGAGACAGTGTGTCAGATAGTGAGCACCATACAGCATAGTCCTCAGATATAACTGCATCCATCAACTGTACTCTATGTGTTTACCATAAAGGAAACACTAACCTGAATGTCATGGTCCATAGCTGTGGACTAGATGCTGGGGTCTTTGCATGTGCAGCTACATGCCATACACAAGCCTGCCACATGGGGTCCCTTACTACTGCTGCCAGTGAGTTATCATTAGTTGTAGTGGTACTGGAACTGGGAACAGCAGTGACAGCATAGATCACTTCCACTACACTGGAGCACAATAATGTTTTGCAGAATGCAACATGCAGTAACTATCCTGCCCACAAGTAGCTGGGTCATACTGAGCATCACCCTCAAACTCATCCAGGCACCTCAAATGGCTCTTCAGGAGGCCAAGGAACTTCTAGATAAGAATATGGGTTTGGGACAGGGGTGCATTATATGTCTCCTCTGCAGCTCCACTTGGACTTTTCATTGGTGTCATGAGCCATGGCTCTAGTCGATATCCAGCACCACCAGGAAAAAAAGAGAAAAAAGGGGTAGTGACAAAACAGAACAAAAAGTATTTAGTGATACATTTTTACACGAATAACTACTTAAATACAATATATAAAAAATATTTTTCAACTTATCAACAAGATGACCACTGGGCATCCTACCATGCAGGATGAGGAGGCACAATGAGTTAATGTGCCAGACATCATGTGCACTACCGGGATGCTGGGCAAAGATGTTGGTGATGCACCCCCATACATCACACACTACCTGGCAATTGATGGAATGGTAGCCCTTCCTATTGTGATATTGTTCCCCCGTGGACCAGCAGAGGCCCTAATTGCAATATGGGTCCAAGTTATTGTACTGAGTACCCCAGGGAAATGTGCCAGCCAATAAAAGGCATGCATAGTCCTGGCTTGGTTTTGTAGTGACACTGGGAAATTAATGTACTGCTTCAAGTGTTCCAAGAGTTCATCCAGGAACTACCGCAATATCTTCAAGGCAGACACCTGTGAGATCCCCAATGTATCTCCAATCTGTCTTTTGGAGGTCCCTGTAGCAAGTGTAGTGAGGGCTATACATATCTTTGTGACACAGGAATAGGAAATCCATGCATTCCTTGATTGCCCCTATGGGGGGGGGGTCAAACATACCTACTAAGACCCTTACAATGTCCCTGTTCACTCTAAACATATCAAGGATCTCCTGATTATTAAATTTATAATGAGTAGTCCTTTGCTTATATTTTCACCTTCTTGACCAGAGAACACTGCTGGGTATAAGCATTTTTGGCTCAGTCAAGACAAGCAACTCAGATGTAGAAATACCAAAGCTCACAGCAAGTAACAGCGTGTTTGCCAACTGCAACAGAAATAGATTTGGTGAGGCTTCTCTTTACACAGGGCATCTGCGACCAGTGAGGAAAAGCAGAAACATTTTACTATGAATCGCAGATGGTGCAAAACATACTTCATTGGCATATGACGATTTGCATCACTCCTCATTTACATCTAATTTGTATAAGAACATTCAAGGCCATTGTACATTTGTATTAGTGGCCTCTATGAATCGCAGCTCAGCTGCAGTCATCCACAAACATTATGGATTGTCTCAGCACATTGCATAACAGATTATGAATACTGACCCCACATTTCTCTGCTTTATACAAATTTTCTGGCTATTTTTCTTGGTACAGGCTCCATAAGTTTGGTGACAACCCTTTCTGCTTTCGACTGCTTAAGTCATTCTGCTAAGACTTTTTGTGGTCTGGAGTTACTATCAAAAATAGTTGCTTAACAGCAGTCTTCACAAACTTATACATATTATTCAGATAGTCCTTCATTTTCTCTTTAGCACTCTGAATTTGCACCTCTTCTAGTTTTGTTGGATTCCCCTTATTCTGCAATACTTATCCTTTGTCAGCTTCTATAAATAATTCCTATCACTTCTTAACCATATTTTTCTTTTTTATCTCTACCCTATTTTTAAACTCCATTTTCATTTTATTTTACTCACAAGCTATAACTTCTGAAGAAATTTCTATTTTCCCTAATAACTCTCGAATAATTTACACTATGCATTCTTTAAATTCCTGGACTGTGGTGGTGGTGCTGCGGTAGCATTGTCGCCTCACAGTAAGACGTTGTCCTGTTCAATTCTCAGCTAGAGAGTCTTCTGTGTGGAGACATGCGTGAATTGGCGTACCTTTGTTGAAGGCTGTGCATCAGGGTCGGCATGTAAAAAATCTACTACCAATCATTAGCGGACCGGAGTTCCGCTGTGGCGACCCCTTTCCTGGAAAAGCCGAAAGACACAACAACAACGACAACATTCTTTAAATTCCTGCATTTTAACAAGTAGATGGGAAAGTGCCAGTTTCTCATTTTTACTTCATTATCCTGCATTTGTATCTTCATTTTTATTGGTGCATGATCTGACATAGCTATTGGATGTGTGTCAAAGGTTTACATTAAATGCACATGTTCCTGTGAAATTCTATTATAAAACAGTTATTGTATCTTGGGGAATAATATGTAAATTCTCTTTGAGTTCCTACTGCTGAATTCATATCTTTCATACCAAATATTTTCATAAATTTCTTCTGGAATCTACCCTCTTTTATGATTTGCTCCCTTCTAGGTTCTCCAGAATCATCCTCCCAGTTGCAAATCAGGTCCAATTCTCACCTATAAGTAATATTCCCTTCTGAAATTTGATTAGTTCTCCTAAAATGTTCTTAAGTTTCATATTAGCAGATTTAGGTGGAATATAAATACATGCCAGTGTCATTCTCCCCCTTGACAATAGCCCCTTACTACCACAGATCTACCATTAATATATTTTTCCTTTTCTATCACTATTGGAGCTCCTTTAGCAATTAGTATAATCTCTCGCCTTTTCCTTTCTCCCTGATATTCGGCAGAATATCCATACTGAAATCCTTTCTTTCTTAAATTCACATGCTCATTTATTTCCAAATATGTCTCTTGCTGCACTCCTATTTGTGCTCTGTCTTTTCTAAGTTAATTCAATACTTTTATGTTTTTGACAATACCTGTAAGGCCATTTATGCTCCAAGATAATATGGATAGTGTAGCCATTGTGATAAGAAGTTATTGTTCCCACCTATTATGCATTACAGCTTTTTTTGAATGTATATTTTCAAGTTTTGTGCTACATGCACACATTAATGTTTGCCAGTCTGATCTTTTATATAGTTGTTTATTGTCGTCTCCATTAGAATCTATTTCACATTATTCAAGGCTTTTTGTTTTATTGAAAACCACAAAAGAAAATAAAAATTAAATACATTTTCAGAACACCCCCATAACCTATTAACTTAGAACAAACAATGGTGTTTACCCATCCAGATAGGAAAAATTGCCCCAAATAGACAGCTGCACTCACAGGCATTATCTAATCAAAAATTAAGGTTACCCATGCTAAAGTGCATGTTACAGCCTCTGCCCCCACTTACTCTGATTGTTGTCTGTATTTTCTTATCTCTATTCCCCTCCCATTTTGTAAAACACCTTGTTTGAGTTCTAAAACATTGCATGTTAGCCTTAAGAAAAAGTGCACTAGTTATCTTTAAATAAAACTAAATTATACACTGTTATATTAAATGCATTAAAGCATTAAGGCTGCTAGGGAAACTGCTGTCTCTTACTCATTTCCATTAACTTCAAAATTAATTTTTTTACTAAACAGCAAGCCCTTATACCTTTAAATGTTGCATTTCCTTTAACACAGAATGCTCAAAACTCTCAAGATGAATTGCTTGCACCTACAGACCACTCACCTTCATGGAAACATAGTCAGCAAAAAAAAAAAAAACAGGTAAAACTATGCAGAGGCATGAAGTAATTTTTGTCAATTTCACTCAAAACAGAACAGAATGTACAACTGTTTTCAGCTGCAGACATCAAGACTCCCACTAAACATTTGCTCAATGAAAAAAAACAAGCTAATATTATTGCGTATGCAAGAAACTTAGCATTTTTCATGGCTTTCATCATTTTGTCTCAATTTTCAAGCCTGGTTGCTTACAGAGAACACTTGTTTTTTTAGATTAAGCCAAGGGCAATTATCCAGAAATTCACCTTTGCAAAAATAAGAGAAACTATCTCAACTCTACATCTAAATCAGTGTACTTTTATACCTCACTCCTACCCAGGCAGCCCAGTATTACAGCATATTAACTTAACCTTGCTTTTGTCCAGCCTTTCTTCTCTTTTTATACAGTAAAGCCTCTATTTCTTACAACTAAAAAGTACTTGTTTACCTTAATATCTTTATCATATACAACAATCACTGAAAAGACTCTCCCCAACCCACACTTAAAATACTCCTGACTGCATACTACACAAAACTGCTTTACTATATAACATGCAGTTTATATCATGAAATGTTTTAGACAAATATTCAGAAAAAAAGTTTAACTTACAATATTTTTCCCCTTTTTAGTGCCCATCTAAACATTAATGATGTAAAGTGAGGTATTTGCTTTACAGCCCACCCCCAAGTCTAACAAAGTCAACAAAAGTCGTCTTTCTCAGCCACTTTTTCTTGCAAAGTTATATTTTACAAACATTACTAATACTTTATAATTTCACATTTATTTACTAATTTTATTGCTGATAGTCTTCTTTGTCTTCACCTCCATCTCCTAACACCAGTCTCTGCTTCAAGCCCAAGGTACTCTTGATTCTTCTAGTCAACTCCTGTGGTTTTTTTTCTGTTTTTCAAGCATTTTCCATTTGAATATTCAAAAAGGTTGCACTTCCAAAGTCTTCCTATGAGCATTACAGTCAAACGAATGAGAAGCAGATTCTCCTTCTGTTCAATGGTTCACTTTTTTCTTGGATAAATGTTTGTATTTCCTACTTAGCCTGTTCTGCATCAAAAATCTTTGATCCTCCAGGAAAATGTATTATAAAGATAGTTAGATACAGCAGCTTGAATCTCACACCTGCCTCTCAACAATCTCTGATAGCTGGGATAAAGTTGTTTCTCTTCAGCCTGGTATACAGTGAATAACCATTTTCCACAAACACTCTGCTGTCTCCAATTCTTAACACTTTTCCCTTTTGCCACAGTTTTCTCAGGATAAACTCTTCCTGCTGGTGTGATTGCATCTTTGCTAATACAGGTTTTGGCTGTTTTCTTTTGACCAGGTTTGGACCATACAGTCAATGTGTCCTTTCAATTAACAAATCACGATGTGGAATACCAATCCAATTGCTTATTTGTGCTTTCATAAAATTAATAAAGTCTACTCTTTTCAGTTTCTCTGGTGCAGTAGAAAATCTCAGGTTTTCACTGCATACTCTGTCTTTTAACTTTAACATTTTTTTGAGAAGTCTCATAACCAGCCTTTTCTTCATTTCATCTTCTGATTTTTGTGGTTTTATCAGTTCATCTGAATAGCTAGTTAAAGCTTCTATTTTGTCCCCACCTTTTGTTATTTGAGTTGATATATTCTGTCAATGGTTCATTTATTTTAATCTACTCTGAGTACATTTGATTTATTTTTCCCCTAAATTACTGGAAGCCATTTCTTATACCACAGCTGAAGCTTGAACTGCTTTTTGCTGAACAGCTGCAGGATTATTCTCAGTCAGTGTTTTCTCTTCACCTTTTCCAGCTAATTTTTCTTCAGGATCTCTATATTTCTTCTTTACTGGCATCCAGGCAGTCTAACTATTAGCCAGTAAGTGAATTTTACTCAAGCTGGCAGAATTACTAGCTCTTATTTCTCAGTTTCTTTTTTTTTCATACTCAGAGATTTAAAATTAAGCTGTTGATCAATGTGCAGCCATCTTGGAACTCTTCATCAGTTAGTGTATGTTATCCTCTTCTATGTGAGGATTGTTATTAATCCTATATTAAGTGGACTCAAAGATCTGGTGACTCCGCAATATAAGCTCATAGACTGGCAATGAAGGAAACCCTATTTGCAGTGTGAGGACTCCTTACATATTTCATAAGATGTTAGATGGAATTTGACCCTCATATGAACAGGTTGCTATCATGGGCACTTTAGTTTTCTATATATGAATATGTACTTGAATTTACTTATACTGTTGCTGTAATGGTTGACCCCATGCAGGTTTAATTTGGTGGTCCAGCTACTTTGTTTTCCATGGCAGAAATGTTATGAATAGACTGTGTAGAGACAACACTTTCTCACTTATCATAATATTACCCTTGAGAGTCACTGTTAAAGCAGCCGAACAGATATCCAAGGGGTTTTCTTGGTCTTGTTCTCTCCCAGTACATTCATACAGTAGAATGCATTGTTCCCCCTTACCAACTGGTTAAGTAATGAAAGATTAAGACACTGTTTCCTTCATTGTGTATTATCTTACTAATGAATATGTCAGAAAAGGTACAAGACCCTAGATCTTATCAGAAACCATCCAGTGCTGGTTTGTGATTAATTGTGTAATTGTTTGGTAAGAGATTTATTTTGATTTATATTTTATTTTCCCTCTGATTTTCACTACTTGTTGAACAAAAGGGACATATCGTAGCTAGCCATCTCATGGAGCCTAGTCAGATATAAATTCATAAAAGGTGTAGTCGGGACATTCCAGAGCTTATCTGAAACCATCCAGTGCTGGCTTGTGATTTATTGCACATCTGTTTGTTGAGAGAAGATTGATTTTAATTTATATGTTAATGTTTAACTCTGATTTTTACTGTTACAATGAGATGAGACTGCAAGCAAGAGGGAGCAGAAGCTGCTGTGTGTGTTTGTGTATGATGTAAGAGATTGGGTATTTTGGTGACTGGCACAACTGGTACAGAGGTTAGAGTAGCTGCTTTATGAATTACTGTCCCTTATACAAGATTAGGTCAGTGTACTTAAATTTAGCAATTATTTGTATATTGTTCATGTTATTTCCTCATACAATTTGGCTTACGTTACTAATTGTTATACAAGATTAGCTCAGTGTACTTAAATTTAGCAATTATTTGTATATTGTTCATGTTATTTCCTCATACAATTTGGCTTAAGTTACTAACTGTTTTAATTTTACAAGTTCATAGGTAAGTAGTAGGCTAGCTGCCCTTGTGGACCATTTTAAGCCAATTTCACTTTTGATGCATGAGTTAACATATCTCATTTGATGTTAGATTATCCTTACCCAGTCCATGGTCAATGTTGTTGTTGTCTTTCGGCTTTTCCCATTTAGGGGTCGCCACAGTGGAACTCTGGTCTGCTAATGATTGGCAGTAGATTTTCACAAACACCGAGGTGCCAGCTCGACGTTCAACCTTCAATGAAGGCACGCCCATTTACGCATGTCTTTCAAACACCCACCAAACCGCGGGGAGGACATGCAGACTCCACACAGAAGGCACTCCCTGCACTTCAGCCGAGAACTGAATGGGAGAACCTCTTGCTGTGAGGCAACAACGCTACCGCTGCATACATTATCCCTAGTGAGAATAACTGTGATCATACCATAAACAATCTGAGAGGAACCATACATGGGATAAAGCATTTAGGAGCTGCCTGTGTCCATAAATCTGAGGGGACCCATGCATGGGATAAAGCATTTAGGAGCTGCCTGTGTCCATTAGTAGTACAGTAGGCAGTCCTGGGGTAAATTTTCTGTTTTTTATCCATAGAACCAAGTTGCTGTTGAATATGGACAGAGATGAGCTTTATTTTACATGGAGAGGAAGTCTATTCATTTCATATCACTGTGTACAGCACACCTTAGTTTTATAACATCTATTAACCAATATCAAACCTCTGGGAACTTAGTCTCAGCACTTTTTCTATATTTATCCAAAGCTTTTGACATGGTGTCCCACCAGAAATTGCTTCAAAAGCTATCTTGCCTACGAATATGTGAAACTTCATTATCTTGGTTCTCCAGCTACCTCTGAAATAGATAACAGGCAAAATGGCATTGCCTCTTTCTTTCCAATTACAAAGGGTGTCCTTCAAGGATCCATTTTAGGTCCCCTGTTGCTCACTATATTCTTTAATGATCACACTTAGCTTCTAAGCAAGTCACTATCATGCAGTACACAGACAATTCAATAATCATCTGTTCTGCTAAAAGTATAGATAAGTTAAAACACTTAACTCAAGAGTCTTTCTCCACCAGAGATGCCTGGAGGCTGCCGGATACACAGGTGTTCCTTAACCATAAAAAACAAAATTGATTATATTTACACCAAAGCATTCAACTGACAAAATAATTTCAAAATCACTTCTTGTAACACCAGCATAGAGCTAGTAATTCAAAATATGCTTCTAGGAGTCACTATTGATGGAAGTTTAAAATTTGATTATTGCATAAAATAAGCAATACACCCAGCAGAAGCTAGGTAAACTCTATAGAGTCGAACAACACCTCACAGATAATTCCAGAAAAGGTATGTCTCAGTCCCTTCTCACCCCTACACTGCTATGCTGCTCCCATCTTCATTAATCAATAATCCACTCAGTTCTCACTCTTAGAAAAGTGCTATAGTAAGGTAACAAAATTTGTCTCCAATCATCATTATAAAATGCAACATTGTCTGGCCTTAAAAAAAACTTCAATGGTTACAGCTAAGACATTAAGACATTATGTTACATTTTCCCAACTGATCACTTCTAATGAAATCATCTATTATCCTGACAAATGCCCCTGTTTGCAAAATATTCAACTTTGTAACACAAGTAGACAGCGGAGATCCGCTGACAAAATGTTATTAACTGTTATAAAACCTAACACCTGATCTGATGATTGTTTGTACTTCTGTTTCCTGGCCACAATTTGGAACTCCCTTCCACTCACTCTAAGAAACACATTAAGCACCAACTCTTTTAAGGCACAAACAAGACAATACCTAAAAGATACCTGTCTCTGTACACGCACAGCTCCTGGATGATTAACATGCTGCCCTTTACTTTCTCCTTTTTTCTAAGCACTAATCTCCTCCTCTCTGTGCTGTACTTCTTCCTTTTACCTCTTCTAAAACATTCTCTCTCATCTCTTAATGTTAATCCTCCATTTTCCTCCTTTTCTCTCCTTCATCAAGATCATCTAAAAATATGTTTCATAGCGCTTTACATGATGTTGCTATTAATTTTTGTTTGCTGATAACTTGTATGCCTCTGTTTACTATGTTATTTATGCAATGTTGGAATTTTTCAGGAACTTTTCTCCATGGGACCCAGCTGAAATTAGTAACTTTCTGCCCATTTGGACTATCCCGGTAAATAAATCAATAAATAAATGAATGAATTAGTTAAATGGACTGCCTAATGAGGGCTGAGTAAAGGGAGACAGTGACATAATTAGAGCTAGATACAATCCCTTTGTTTAGAAACTTCTGCAATACAGAAGGTTGCTTGAATGACAAGGGACACATGCTCCCAAATCCTGTGCAATCCCAAAGGATACAATAATGCATTTATTGGCATTTAATTTCAGTCCATGATTGTGGCACCAGTTATTTATTTTAGACAAACTTTCCTACAAGATGGCTAAAACATTTGAGGAGTCAGTGACTGCTCCTAGCTTGCAGTTATCTGCAAACTTAGTCAGCCACAGCCTTTCATATTTGCTTTTATTTCAGAAGAGTAGATGCCAAACAGAAGTCCCAGCACAAAATCCTGGGGGACTCCACTGGTTAATGGTGATTTTGTGGAGGTAACTTTTCCTATTTTAATTTCCTGCTTACTATCTGTTAGCTAGTAGGCAATACAATGTGTGACATAAGGATTTATTCCCAGTTTATTAACATTTTCTACTATGCCTGAGTAGGAGATTGTGTCAATAGTTTTGGACAGGTCAAGGTATCAGGTGTGTATCATTTTTACTTCATCCATTGTTTTGGTGATCTTTTCAAAAAAAAAGTCCACCAGGCTGAGTAAGCATGACCTGCCCTTGACAAATCCAAACTGAAATGATAGGTCCAGTGTTAGGAGGTTCACTGTGTAATTATTGATTAGTTCTATGTAAAGTCTTTCTATGGCTTTGTAAATGATGTTAGTCAGACTTAGGGGTCTGTAATTTATTTTGTCTGTGTAAGGTCCTGCCTTATGCAGGGAAATGACTGTAGCTGTTCTCCATTCACTTGGTACTAAATGTCTATGGAGGCTGAGGTTGAACATTGCAGTTGGGGAGATGACTAAATCGTGCTTCGTGATATTTAAGATGCATCCATGGATACTGTCAGGACCCATCAATGTAGTATTTTTAGCTTTTGATAATGCTTTTGTTCTTGTGTGATAGCTGGCGGCAAGCCAGTTTCAGCTATTTTTAGAGGGACAGATGGAGGGGATAGAGGGGTAAAGTTAGAACTGAGTTTCTTGGTCAGCAGGTTGGCTATATCTTTAGCCTCATTGTAGGTATTATTGTTCATAGTCAGCTCAGTGTATTACCACATTTTGAGATTATGAACATAACTAAAAAAAGGCTTGTGATTATCCTTAGCTTGGGTAGTTATTTTAGCCTCAGATTTGGCTTTGGTGGATTGTATTAAGCTCCTGAGATGTGTTTTTTTTTTTTTTTTTTTTCAGTAGTGAAGGTTCTAGCTTTTCAGGATCCACTCTTCTTACTTTTTTCCAAAATTCCTAAACTTTTATTGTAAAGTTTATGGATATTATGGTTCCACCATCTGCATTTATTTCTGGGGTTTGCCCAATGCTTGTGCCTACAGTATACAGCTGCTTTCATGCTGTTATAATGTGCTGGTGTACTTTTCTGTGTATTCAATGGAGTTAATTGGGTTTGGTGGGGATTTGAAGCTTGTCAATGTATCACATAGGAGTAGGTCATTTGTCTTAAAGAAATTTCTAAAGGTACCCTGGGTGGTTTAAATTTTACTTCAAAGAAGATAACTTTATGGTAAAAGATATGCAGGAAATGGTGCAAGTTGCCCACATATTAGTATGGAAAATATCCAAGATGTTGTTTCCTCTAGTGGGAACTCTGACTAATTGTTCCATTGCATTTGTATTTACGAGGTCCAGGAATCTTGGTGCTTCTGCATTACTTGTGGTATATGTTTCCCAGTCTATAGTTGGGTAGTTTAGATAAACCAAGGAAAATGGAACTGGGTTTAATACTGAGTGATTATAGTTCTTGTAGACGGGCATTGTTGATTTTTTGGGTCATAGTGGGAGTTCTATATCTAGTTAAAATATGATACAGGACTCTTCTGATGGTTATTTGGACATGAAGAATCTTTGCTGCATCATGCTACTTTATCAGCTTTTATGTATGTTTCTTTTTAATGAAGACTGAGACGCTTCTTTTTCCACCATCCTGCACAGTAGCTGGTCTAAATGTGTGGAAGGCATTATAGCCATACTTAGCAGGAGACCTCTCCCCCATTTTAAACAATGTCTCTATCACTACACATATGTCAATGTCCTCCAAGGTGAGAAGGGCTTGTAGGGATTGGATTTTCTAGTTTATACTCCTAGCATTGATCAATAACACCTTCATATTTTCCTTTGGTTATTTTGTAATTTTGGTAGTTTTATCATGCTGGTGTTGCACAACATAGGCACTATGGGGTGAATAATGTCTTTGCCAATAACTGATACCCGAGAGGTGACAGATTCTAGCCATCTTTGTTGAAGCAGCATGTTCTGTTGATCATAACCTCCCTGGCTGACAAATATTGGGCCTCCCTGGAATGACACTGGAAACTAAGGCAATTATTGAAGTGAATTATTTTTGCTCATATTATGGCATCAACATTTTGAGAAGGTAGAATGCTGCTTATTGCAAAGCTCATACATGCATTGGACACATAGTCTGGTAGCTTCATCATGTCTCTCTTCATATAGTCCAGGGAGGTACACCTTAAGTTATTGAAATATGACAAAGTAATACTGGTAATTGCTGTTCAAGGATTTGAGTTTGTGCATTATCTGATGGATCCTGTCACCAGACAAGCAACTATGACTTTTTCATTGCTCAGCATGGTTTGAAGTACACCTTTATGTCTTACCTTGGAGTCACCTATAACAGGAATGTTTGGCTGGGTTGATGCCTGTCTCATGGACTCGGTATCTGTGACTTTGGGTCACCTTGTTCTATATGAGAAGGCAGGTTTAACTTTCAGGGTGAGCTGTGTGCCTGTGCTGTGTTCTGGATGTCTTTAAGGTTTAGACAAAGAAATCTTCAGAACCTCAGCATATGATGGAGTATGTGCATCATGATGGCCTTGGAGAGGTGTGATGCATAGTGTACTATTTACGATTTTGGGTGTCTAAGTTTACTGTGTGTCAGACTTTTGCTACCAAGGACATTATATACGTGTATCTCTCACACACTGTTATGCTGTTTGAGTAATAGATGATTACATGCAGTATGAGACAATTCCTACACTTCAGATTTTTTTTAATTTTGTGCTCAATAATTTTGATTCTTCTTTCCTTTAAACATTTTCTCATTATTAGGACCTGAGAATGGATTCCTTAAATGAGTATGCCGTTAACAATTTCCTTAAGCACAGGTATCATGTCAGGTATACCTAAATTCTACGTATGTGTAAAGATAACACCTGATAACACTGGAGACTTGAGTTCTTCATGTCAAAAATTGGATTATTTGTTTACTATTATTAGGAGTAAATCTAGACTTCCTGAAGATTATTGCCCTTGTGCAACTGGCACAGCTTGTAAAGATCTTGTTACATATATTAATGACTGGCCTGATAACATTAATAATATTAACTCATTACATCCGAGTGATGCCTCCAATGCATCTGCAGTTAACTCCTACTGAAGCCTCTAGGCATCAAATACTACTTGTTCATATTTGCATTTGTTTGTGTCTTTCGGCTTTTCCCAGTTAGGGGTCGCCACAGCGGAACTCCGGTCCGCTAATGATTGGCAGTTGATTTTTACGTGCCGAGTTACGAGCCCTGATGCACAACCTTCAACGAAGGTACTCCCATTCACGCATGTCTCCACGCAGCAGACGCTCTAGCTGAGAATCAAACTAATTCCAAAACCATGCTATGTACAAGGTTTTAAAAGATTTCATCTTAAAGCTTAACAATGGTAAACTCAGCTGCATTAATATTTGACATCTGTCTAATGCAGATTAACAGATGTTGTTTTTATGATATTTATTTATATAGATATGATTTTCACATTTTTCTAAATATCTCAACAACCAAGTAACACAGTATGTGTGTAACTTGAGTGGTTGCTGAGATATTGTAAGTTGTTTACAAAATATTACAAATGCAACAGTTACTGTGTTTACTGTGACTTATAAATGTTGGTTTAAGACTTAAAACCTAAAGAATACTACCACTATAAAAATAGTTTGTGCTTAAGAGTTTGACATTTATACATTTTTCATGACCCCTATGGTTCCTATGTTTGAAATGTGAGGACATAATTTGATTCTGTTAAAAGGCTTAGGCTCCACCCACTGAAAGTTACAGTGCAAACTTATCTCCATTGGAGTGAATGAGTTAAATAAATATGTCTAGAACACACTGTGAAAGGAAGTATCTAATGCCAGTAGAAATCAGTTAACTCCCTACTGAACATTATACTACCAATGATAACTTTGGAACTAGGGGTATTTAGCAATCTGGGGGTTCAGAGCCCATAGAGGAAAATAAAAAAAGAAAAGGAATTGTTTACAAATAACTAGGAAGAAAAAATATTAATGTCTATAATGCCAAGAGAATATATATACATCAAAAATACACTGTTTGCTATGCCGTACAGATTACGGATAATGGTAACATTGTTCAATCACAAAAAAATCATTGCACAGAAAATAACATCATTTTTCCAACAGAAAAGATGCAAAAGAGAGGCAACGGGCAGGGTAAAAGGAAAAAATCAAAAGTGAACTTGGAAGGATTAAAGAATATTACTGTAAGGGAAAAAAGAGTAGAAAGGCTGACGTTGATAACTTGGTTCATGGAAGTACAAAGCCATCTGGAAGAGAACTGTATGCTTACAAATGAACTAAGAAATTAAAACAATGAGATTAATAAGACTAATAGCGATGGAGATCATTCCTTCGTAACAACTGGTAGAGCAGATATTACTAAATTAGAAGCTGAAGATTCTTCTGGTCTAGTTAGAACTGATATACTAGTAACCGGAGATTCAGTTATCAGAGATACTAATACTTACATCTACAAAGAGAATAATGAACATTGAATAGTGTTATGTTTGCCCTGAGCAAAAATACAGTTTGTGAGTTGGGCTTTATAATGCTTTAATGTAAGGAAGTACAGAGCTGGTTTTATTCATGCTGGCACAAATGTTCTCATCCTCAGTGACTCCCTGACAGTAGGGAAGTTACAGCCCTCTTACATAGCATAGCTTTTACAGGTATTAGAATGCATGTTTCACAGATCACATATAGAAAGGAGAGTCAAATCAGCTTGAATTAAACAATTTTGGTTTTGATAGATACCTACATGAAAAGAAAATGTTCCATTTTAAAAAGTGGAAATGTGTAGAACTAAGCTTCATTTTGGGCACGTGTTTTTAGACAGGATGGAGTCCACCTGTCAAGTCAAATGAACATTATTTGTGCAGCAGATAAATTGCAATATTTGACTGAAACAAAACAGGATTTTTGCAAGATCAGAAATTTCACAGTTCTCAGAGAGCAAAATTTCATGTGTCTGTACTGCTTGTTAATACTAGAAGCAATAATAAAGTTTGTTATTGATGTTTGCTGCATTCATACACGACTGATGTTGGCATTGCTTGTGAAACATGATTAAAGACCAGTGACTGGAAACAATCTCTGTCAGGGTATAAATGTTTTCACTGTAACAGAAATACTAACAAAAATCAGGTGGAGGTGTTATGATAGGGATCACAGATTGTTATGAGGCCTGTGATTATTACATGTTCAGTGATAACACCAATACTGAAGATTATGTAGCTGTGACAATAAAAACAATCCTGGAACATATAATAATTGTGGGAGTGCATAGACCACAAAAGTCAAGTGCTGATGATGTAGAGGCACTCATATATTTCTTGCATGAAAAACATGAGAGAAAAATAACAGCTGTGGAATTAAATTTAGCATATACAGACTGGAATACTATTGATTTAACATTAGTAAGGAGACTATTTACAGCGTATGTTCAGGACGAAAAATTGCTGACAGACAAATTAAACAATGTAAGATAAGGTTAGGAAGAATTTGAAGAAATTTTATATGAATTTCAGATTGATATGCAGATGGATACGGTTAGATGAAATAGAACTATAGCAGTTAATTATTACTTAAATAAATGATACAAGAGGGACTTGTATTTTGAAAAAGATTGAAGGTTAAGAGGCAGAAATTGTATATAGTAGTATTAAGATGCACTGAAATAGTAAGTAGCCAATTAAACAATAGATTTTGGTGTTATACTTAAGGTATTGGCTCGGGGCTGAGCAGGACCATAGCCAGGAGTTGTTTGATTGTTAAGTTGATTTTTGAATACTTTTAGTTTTTCAGTTTGTTTTAAGTGCATTGGTGGGAAGTTCTACAGTTTGCAGACATAGCAGGAGAAGCATGAATCATTGGCAGTGTTATTGCATTTGGTGGTGAGTAAATATGATTATGTTTGAGAGTGCTGTTCCCTGACTGGGGAACAATATTTTATGGTGCTAGGCAGTTTTCTGGTTTATATATTAGGTTATGGGCAACAGGTAGTTATGAGCATGTATGATGTTGTAGGAACTCTAGCCAGTAGAGTTGCTTTAAGGGTTTGCAGTGATGACGTTTTGTAGGTTGATTGGTTGCAAATCCAGCATTTTTTTTGTAAGGGCTGTCTAGTTTCAGTTATTTTGGGGGGGGGGGGGTGCTATGAAGGTTAGTCCAGATGGGGGAAGGGTGAAAAGTCTTGAAGCCATATTTCTACTTGCTTTCTGTTTGTGAAATATCTATGGAATTATGACAGGTCTGAGTGGGAGAAATTGAGAAATGCAAGGTCTGTGAGTCAACTTTAGTGAAAGAGGGTGGCAAAATAAACAGATGATACTAAGTGGCAAGAATTTCTGATGCAGTTTTTAGTATTACTGAAACTAAGAAGGGTGGTTGTGGTACTTTGGGTTAAAACCATGTTGGGAGTTGGAGAAGGGGTTATTATTGATGAGGTGTATTAAGACTTGTGAATGGATACATTTTCTAGGATTTTTGATAAAGGAGTTAAGATAGTTATAGCTGGTGAATTCTGTGGATGTGCCCCCTTTGTGCAGACAAACAATAAAATATTTTTCCAGAAGGTTGGGTCACAGTTTTCTGAGATGGAATGATTTATAGTGATAGAAACAGGGTAGGTGAAGATGTCTACTACTGTTTACATATACTCAGCTGATAAGTTGTCTGCTGCTAAGGTTCATAGGTTTACAGGTGTGTACTAGGCTAATGGCCCTGAAGCCTTTACAAGCCTAGCCCATAGGACTAACCTGGCATCGTGCCACCCGACCTTAGTTCCCAGTGTCTCTGTCGAGTAGAGCCACTGGAGTGATCCCTGGGGTGAATTTTCTATTTCCCATCCACTCGGCAAGATTTCTCTTGAAGAGGGCCAGTGAGGTGCTCTGCTTGACATGTATGGGAAGTCTATTCCATAGCATGGGCAGTCTCTGGGTTATGAACCTGTCCCTCTAGCATGTTCTGTTGATTGTGGTAATGAGGTTGAGGTCTCTGGACCATGTGGTGTGGAGGGATTGGGATTTCTTTAGATGTAGCATTTCTAACATAGCTGGGTCAGACATGGCTTTGTCAGTCAAGCAGAGATCGCCTCTAAGTAGGCGATATGAGACAGAGAATAGTTAGAGTTTTTTGAGTCTGTCCATATAGGACAAGTGTTTAAGGCCTAGGATCCACTTTGTGAGGTACTTTTGTGGCCTCTCCAGTTGTTGCAGGTGTCTATTGAAGTACATGCCAAATGGGGCATTGTCCTCGATGATTGGCCTAATGAGGGAAGAGTAGAGGGAGACAAAGACCTCTTTCTTCCTGGATGCAAAACCCTTAGTAATGAGATGTGCCACATTGAAGGAATTTCTGACCACAGTGGCAATGTGGTGGTCAAAAGAGAGCTTGCTGTCAACCTGTGTTCTCAGATCTCTTATAACACCTTCTGTGTTCAATGGACTACCATCGATGTGGTAATTCATGGGAATCGGGTTTTTCCCAAAGGGGATGACAACACATTTTTTGGCATTGAGCTTAAGGCCATGGTTCTGACACCAGTCGCTGGTCTCAGTGATGCCTTTCTGTAGAATGTCACCATCAATTGAGGAGTTAATAATAGCTCTCAACTTGCAATTGTCTGGGAACTTTGTCAGCCAGATTCCCTTTGCATTGGCCTGGACTTCAGAGAAGTAGATACCAAACAGGAGAGGACCCAGGACCAAACCTTGTGAAACTGCACTTGTGACTGGTCAGCAGTCTGACTTGGAGTTAGCTACTTTCACACTGTGGGTTCTATCTGTGAGCCAATTTGCACCTTACCTAGTGATATAGGGGTTGATGCCTAGCTTAGTGAGTTTTTCTGTGATACCTGAGTGGGGAATGGTATCAAAGGCCTTGGCCAGATCAAGGTAGGCTGTATGAACCACCTTGACTTCATCCATAGCTCTGGTGACTGACTCAAAGAAGCCCACCAGGTTGAGCACACATGATATACCCTTCACAAAATCAAACTGTGTGGGATACAGAGTTTGAAGATTCCCTATATCCTTGTTTATTAGGTCCATGATGATGGGTTAAATAGCTTTGCATTTCAGACTTGTCAGGCTAATGGGGTGATAGTTCCCAGGGTCTGTAGTCACTCCTCTTTTGTGGAGAGGGATGACTGTAGCAGTGCACCATTCACTAGGGACAAAGCCTGAGGTGAGGCTGTGACTGAACAGGGCACACATGTGAGGTGCCAGTTCACTCTGTAGTTCATGTAGAACACAGCCAGGGATATTGGCAGGTCCCATAGAAGCTGTATTCTAGGCCTTGGATAGTGCTGTTTTAACCTGTGCAGCAGTAATACTGGGTGCCTGGCAATCTACTGGTTTTGTGATTGGTCCTTTGGGGGGGTAAAGTTGGCACTGAATCTGTCAGCCAGTATATTGGCAATATCTGTTGGCTCAGTATAGGAGGTACCATTGTGCAGTACCTCAGATCAAATCTGGGTATTGCCATGGAGATTCTTTACATAACTATAGACGGCCTTGTGGCTGTCTACTATCTGCTGCAATTCTGTTTTCATAGCTAAATTTAGAGGATTTGATGAGGGATCTCAACTTTTTGTTGAGGCTGATAAGGGAGTTTTTCCAGTCTTGGGATTTCACCTTATTCCGCATCAATTTCCTCCTTCTGTTGTAGAGTTTGTTTATAGCAGGGGACCACCAGATTGGCTTCCTTTTTTTGGAGGAGAGCATCTTGGTTCTATTGAGTATGGCAAGATCCATGCATTTCTGTACGTGTTTGTACAGTGCATTAGTGTATGATTCAGCAGTCATGCAAGTATTCTCCATTTGCATGGGTGCTGTGAAGTTAGCCACCTCTGTTTTTAGGAGCCTAAAGTTAGCTTTGGAGAAGTTTTTCATAGTGGTTACCTTTGTGGGGGGGGGGGGATTTGCAGTGATTATTTTGTGGTTGGATGTAACCAGGAAGGAGTTGACTGCTGGTGCAGAGCAATGGTCACCCATGTTAGTAATGACCAGGTCAAGGATGTTGCTACCTCTTGTGGGGATGAGCTAGTCCAGGGCATTGGAATTAATGAATTCCAGGAAACATTAGGCAAGTGTATTGTTACATGAGAAGTTTTCCCAGTTAATGGAGGGGTAGTTGAAGTCGCACACTATGAAAGTGTTAGGTTGGACCCTAATATTCTTCAGGGTGCTTAGGAACATAGAATGTAAGTCTTGGGACATGGTTGGGGACCTATAGCAGGCTATGACCTTAGCCGTTGTCTTACTCAATGTTAGGTGCACCTGAAGTATCTCTGATGAATTATGTTGCGCTACCAGTCTGGAGGTGTGCACATCCTTTATGAATATGGAAACACCACCACCTTTGGTGGTTGATTTTGGTGTGCTGCTGGGACCTAAACTGATGCAAGTGAGATTCAGGTTTATGTGAGATAATGAGTAGGAAGGGAATTATCTTTGAGTAAGGAGAGAACCGTTTGTATAAACTGAGAAGTGAATTGGGAAGCAATAGTGTCTTTGCCGTTAATGGTTGTAGGTGAGAGCGTGTTGGACTGGCTGCGATAAATGAGTTTATTAATGAGAAACAGAAGTGCTTTGGATGGCTCTGTTATTTGTGAGTAGTTGGCTCTAGCATTAATTTTCTTATTCAAAAATGTGCTTAGTACGGTCTTTAAGGTGATTGAAAATTTAATAGGCACTCTGTGTTTTGTCTTTAAGCTACTCTATCCATTCTTTCCATCTTAGGAATATGAATTGTTGGGTTTCTTTATTTAACCATGGGGATGGGTTTGATTAAATTCTTCTTGTACAAAGTGCTGCATGGTGATTCAATACATTAAGGAATGTTGTATTGAAATTAGATATTGCTTTGTCAAAGGAGAGCGTCTTTAGAGTTGACCAGATACAGTGTCTTAGGATATTGTTGAAAGCTTATTTGTTGAATATTTTGAGACTGCATACTACTTTGTAGCTGACTCGATTTTAATTATTATTTTGTTGCCATAGAGCAAAAGTGGGTATGCAGTTATTGACTCTTATCAGGTAAGCATCCAAATGAGTATTGTGTGTTTTGGAGTTAAGAATCCAGTCAAGTATGGACTGTCTATTTGTAGTTTTACTGAATATTGTAGTTATATTGATAAGTTGGATGAAGTTATAGATATTTATCATCCAGTTGAGGTGGTTGCATTGGTGAGCTACCAGTCTATGTGAATATCACCAAGAATTATGGTTACAAGGTGTATGTTATGAGATGTCTAACATAGGATGTATTCAGCTGTACTGGTAATATCTCCTGGTGTCATATATAGTGATTTTATAGTTATTATTTTGAGTGCTGAGATGAGAAGTTCCCTGTTGTTAAAATCAGGGATGTACTAAGTGTGCAGGACTATGTCTAGAGTATTTTTGGAAATTAATGTTGATCCTTGTTTTATCTTCCCCTGGATATTTGAATATATGACTTAATATAGACAGAGTCTTTTAAAATGATGTGGTTGTTCTTCAATTTGGCAAATTGCGTCTCATATTAATCAGTAACATAATATATTCCATGCTGTTCACCTGATTACTTAAAGTTGTCCAATAATATTGTTGTCCAGATATGTTTGTTTTGCTATTTCTAATTCACTTTAAGAAGTTTGAATGTATGAAAATAACATACCTGCTATTCTATTGTTAAAACCACATGCATAATAATATGGCTTATTAGTCAAATTATACCAACATTTTAAACTGCCTTATTTTCTGAACACCCAGATTATTATTTACTTTCAGATATATTATATTTTGAGTTTAATTAGGCTGCCACAAGGCTGACTTCTGCTGATTTAATTGATTTAATTTATGTACACTCTTCAGAATTAGTTCAGTTTTGCTACCCCAAATCATTTGTCATCAGCCAGCAATATGATATGTTATGTTTTAGTTTTTTTTTTTTTTTTTTTAATAAAGAAATTCATTTAAGAGTAGATTAGACTTGCCTTTGAAAGTTATTAAGCAGTAAGTTTCAGACAGCACACCTTAGGAATGTGTGTCAACTTTCATTAAGTTTATCTTTCACCATCCAGCTGAGTCATAGGATTGTCATGGTTATGTAAAAGAATAATATAGGTGCTTGCTTCAGGGTCTTTTTATGTACTAAACCTTCTACATTCCAGCTCTGTGCAACACAATCAGATTTGTTTCTACAGCAGTAACTGTTAAAAGTGGATCTGGGAATTTATAATCATGTAACTCATCAAATTTCTCTGACGTTTCATTTCATTTAAAAAAAAGTAATACTATTTTATGAACTGCAGTTATTTACAAACATAGCATCAAAATATTAGTAGCATTAATTACTTCTGTTTTTATTGCCCATGTAATGCTGATAAGCTAAACATGTCTAAGGATTTTCTTGAAATTATTTTTCATTAAAATAATTTGTTCTTTTGCTCTCAAGGTCATTGCTGGCAGGAAAAACAAACATGCAACTCACCTGTTGCAGTTTATGAGATACAGAATCTAATCACAGATACTACCCAACATTCATCAGATCTGTACATAACTCTACAATTCTTTTTTAGTCAGTGAGAACACTACAATTACCCATGTGTGCCTATGTGTTTATGAATTATTTTACCATTTAATTTCAGGTATCAGCCATCCTCCCAATGAAATAAATACTTTGTCACGTCATCTTTATTTTTCATCACGAGTTTCAGGTCAGATCCACTGGTTCTTATATCATGCCTCCATGGAGAAAATGATGTAACTGCCTACTTTTTATAAGGCAGACGTTATTGCTTTGATCATGTCATCTATATTACACTATTGGCTATGCAGATACGTTTAGCCATTCCTTCATATGGCTTCTGGGGTGATTCTGCTGTCTGTGTTGCCTTTCTGTTTTGGTTTTAGAATGCAATGTTTCAGACATGACCCTGCACTGGCCTGATCATTTGCATATTCTTGAATTGCTTACTTTGATATTAGCTATGCGGCAACAATAAATGCAAATATTACATTTAAAAGTGAAAAATACAGCACTGACAAAACACAAAGCCAATAATTATTATTTGCTTATATACTTTGTACATCCTGACTTATAGTGAGCTTTTACATCACCCACTAACTTATTCATACTATTTACATTATATGGTCTCTGTGGGGGAGATACAGAGGATTATGAATGGACATCCATTTGTAACCACGTTATGTGTTCGAGACATGGATGCTGAGAAATTCACCTTGAGATCTAAGCTCAAGAGGTGAATCTTAGCATCCATGTTGAGAACACATAATACTAGATTCTGACTGGAGACCCAATCGTAACTATTTGTAGTGCATGGAACTTTATCTGCTTTCACAGCCAGTAAAGCACTTAGCAAGCACTGTCAAACAGGCAGCAACACATATGAAATATTTTGACACAAAATAAGGGATAAATTATAGTCACAGCAAGAAGAAACAAAACTGTTCTTTAAGTTCTGCCTCTGTGGTTTGCTGGTCAGCACTGTCACTTCTTAGTGATTAGTGCAAGATCTGATCTTAATTGTTAAGATTGGGTTTTGTGCCACTGAAGCAGTTAACTAGTTTGTCTTTTTGATGATATTGGAATGGAATCATGGTACTCCATGGACTACATGAATGTTTCCTTAAAATCCAGATTAGAAATATTATGCACATCTGTCCAATCTCTTATTTACAAAACAGTTTTTGTAAGATGTGCTCAATAACATTACCAGCACTTAGAAGTTATATGGTTCTGAGTTCTATTTAAGTCAGGAAGTTTGGAAAACTACTTCTTAAGTAGATGATTTTCAACAGCGGTGTTTTGATCTAAAATGAGAGAGCAAGTTGTTTCTTGTATCCTTTTTGTGTGACTTACGAAATAGACAAATTGAGGTGAACACCAGGTCTAATGGAAAGACACTAAGATAAAATGATTTGGGTGAAATAAATCAGCTTGGTGCCCCAGGACTTGCCCATTATAAATTCATAATTTGTCTTGTGTCATGGTAATGGTTCCTTTCCTTGGGCAGCTGTCCTGTGTTGCATGTGCTATTTTCTTACTTATACAAGTAAAGGATTTGGGTATTTCAGGGCTTTGGATGAAAGTCTTCTGGGTGAAGCTGGCAAATTAAAAAAGAGGTTGGGCATTGGCATAACAGTTAAAATGTTTACCTCACAAACACAAGGTACATGGTTTAATCCTTACCCTTAATCACCATCTGGTTATTAATTAGGCATGTAATAGTCTGCAGTCAAATTGCCTGGTATTTACTTATGAAATGACACAGTGTCAATAGCATTTACTTTTTTAAAGCTGACTTATGGCATGGTTTACATTTGGTTTGCTAAAAGAATTTTTGAACTAGACCTGTGTTCAAATCATGCTTCTGTCTTATGTATTTAGATCATTTCAGGCAGTTTCAGAGATGACATATCTTATATTTTCATAAAATTTGTGATTGCTCTATTTTGTGCTATTATTCTTTATATGTCTTCCATCTTAATATGCAGGTCTTAATATGGCTAGCCTGCACCTGATTATATTGAACAGACATGTCTGCCTCCGCATCCACTCCTTGTGCAGTCCTGAGCTTCATATTGTAAGTTAGGCTCAACTTATGATAAGAGCTTTCAACAAGTAGTATGTATAAATCCAAACATATTACTGAAATGGAAAGGCCTCTAAGATCTCTAATCAAGAAAAGTAAAGGCTTTAAATTCTTCAATTATTCTCATAGATTATTATGGCTCTCCTTATATGCATTACCCTACAGGCTCCAAGGTGACCTGTGTCTCACTTTTTGAGCCATGAAAAGACCCAGTCCTATTTGACTATTTCTTTACGAAACAAATGCCTCTACAAACACCAGCACTAGGGATCTAAACCTACACCAACAAATAGACAAGATTCGCTGAAGGGATCGCCTTCTAACTCAGTGTATTCCTAACCTATGGAATACACTACCACTACAGGTCAACCAAGGTGATTAGATAGGAACATACAAAATTACATGACAGTTATCATGTACAGCCTTGCATTAGCTGAGACATAAGCACTATTAAGTGCTTGAAATGGGAGGCAAGAACTTGTCTGCTTAATGCTGTACATAGCTAGGAATCTTATGGCATCTTAAAGTGCCTATGATCACTTGCCTAGTATTGTTCTATGTTCCTTTGTTCTAATTTAAATTACAAGGAAGAAATTAATTTCCACACAGTATAACTCTGAGATAAAAAAATCAACTTCACATAGTCATCCCACTGGAGCTCTGGTGAAGTGTCTGTTTGTATTACAAGTTACTTGAGATCAAAAATTTCTCTGGTACTGAATGACCAGTTGCGGAAGGAAGGAATAGACAATGCCTACCCATCTTCTTTAGGTAGAACATATATGGCCAGATCTTTCTAATGGGCCACACACAAATTGTCCATGAAGAACCATAATGTCATGCTGATGTATACAGCACTCAGTTAACCAACAAATCTGAAGATGTGTGGCAGCTATGTCTCACTTAAAAAACAATATGGCATATCACTGCATATTTCCTTCATCCCTCTAACCAGGACATCAAATACATTAAGCCCACATTTTGCTTGGAAAGTCCTATGGGCTGTCAATGCACATGACATACACACAATCAATACCAAGGCAAAGGATACTTAGTGCTAATGGCTCACTTGGAAAATATTATGGCATGCCATTGCATAAGATAAGTACACTCAATACAAAAGTATTTTTCTGGGTGTTTTTATCCCAGAAGTGCTCTGACCATTGGACAAGCAAGCTGAGCTCCCTTCATCCTACTCCTTCAAGGATCAAGTTTACCCCCAGAGCTGGGACAACCAGGTTGGGAAGGGCAACTGAGAATTGATGTAACTGTTCTTAAAACAGAATGATACAATGACTGGTCGTTAACATCATAAAACAAGCACGCTGATTGGCCAGCCCAACCAGAGTGCCAATTGAGAATATACAACAGAAAAAGGTATGGTCGCCCAGACATTTTTCTGTTGATATATTCTTTAATTTTAAGGGGTTTTTTTTCAAAAGAAAAAAAAAGCGTAGCAACGGAGATATTCTTTTCTCCATGGCTTACTTTTCTGAGCACTGATGTACTGGCTGTGTGTGGGAATGCAAGTTCCAAACGCATGCGCAGTACATCAGATAGGGCAAGGAGGAGACAGCCAGAGGCAGAAGGACAGCATGGCTGCATTATACAAGGACATTATTTAAGAAAAGTTAGTATTTCTTTTTTAAATAATGTCATTGTATAATTGCAATAACCCACGTCTGGGTGTGGGTAATGCTAGATTTACCCACGGTTGTCTTTGTTTGGCCACTCAGGTTTCGCCCTCATGATCAAACCACACCAACCATGGGTAAATCTAGCATTACCCGCACCCAGACGTGGGTTATTGTTTAATTATACAATGACTGGCCGTTAACATCATAAAACAAGCACGCTGATTGGCCAGCCCAACCAGCATGCCCATTGAGAATATACAACGGAAAAAGGTCTAGTTGCCCGGACTTTTTTCCGTTGATATATTCTTTAATTTTAAGGGGGTTTTTTTAAAAGAAAAAAAAAGCGTAGCAACGGAGATCTTCTTTTCTCCATTGCTTACTTTCCTGAGCACTGATGTACTGGCTATGCATGGGAATGCAAGTTCCAAATGTATGCGCAGTACATCAGACAGGGCAAGGAGGAGATAGCCAGAGGCAGAAGGACAGCACGGTGGCGTTATACAAGGACATTATTTAAGAAAAGTATTTTTTTCTTAAATAATGTCATTGTATAATAGCAATAACCCACATCTGGGTGTGGGTAATGCTAGATTTACCCATGGTTGTCTTTGTTTGGCCACTCGGGCTTTGCCCTCATGACCAAACCACACCAACTGTGGATAAGTCTAGCATTACCCACACCCAGATGTGGGTTATTGCTTAATTATACACACACTGTAACTCTAGTGTTCTGTTCTGTGATTCTTTGAGATGTTGTGTTAAAGTTCTTAACCCCACCCAACTTGCAGATCTGACTTGTACATCACCAAAGTTGTAGTATACAATACCAGCCCTAATTCTGTGCATGCTTCTATATGCCCCTGCAAGCCTAGCTACATTGCTTTACACTGTTTGGTGCACCCAAGTACACATTTCAACCCCAAATGCTTGTCTGCGCTATGAAACTGCATCCACTGGGGACACCCCCCCCCCCACCAAAAAAAAAAAAAATGGACAAGCCAGTATTTTTCACTCAGTCACATCTCCCTCTGCCAAGTCCTCAGCCGTTAGGTTTCTAACTTAACCCAGGTCAGCTGAGTCATAATCAGAACATTATCATTCTGTACCATAGATATAAAAGCAAGACAGCATTTGATGCATGAAGTGCTCACATCTGACTTAGAAATCATCAGAGGAAATCATTGTTTATGATATGAACTGTCACACCCTTCAGTTCAAGAACATAGCATACATGACACCCATGTTTCACTCTAGAAGTGCTATAGAATGTCAATGTACATGATACATGCACTCAACAGTATGGTGTGGGACACATGGTCTCTCATCTGTCATCGTGGAAGTGTTAAGGAGTGCCATTTTGCAAACACAGACACCATCAGCAGTAGGATATCAGATGCACTGAACCATGCCTCACTCGGGAAGTCCTATGGGATGTCATTGTATATGATATACAGCCCTGAAGTGAAGAAATGGCATGACATCCATGGTACTTATCTCTTACCAGGAAAATAATAAGAAATGTCATAGTGTAAAACACACTGTCAACACTAGACCATGGGGATGCATGGTTCCCACCTCTATCAAGGGAGTTCTAAGAGGACATAGGTTTACACAACACACATCCTCAATACTAGGGTATGAGATGCATGGTATCCATGCCTCACTCAAGTAGTTCTACGAGAGGTCTTGGAGTAAAATCATCAAGATGTGGGATACAAGTTACCCTTTACTAGCTGCATCAGCACACATTACTTTCTCCTCTGGCCAATGAGCAGGAATAAAATGTACAGGCACGAAGCTGCCTTGAAGTGTATTTTTATGGGGAAATACACAGTATCTTTGAAACTGCTGTATTATGGAGTATTATCTCTTTTATAACATACAACATCCTCAGAGTTAGCATAGGTATGTAGCAGGCAAAGGGTCTGACCCCCATTACATCAGGAGTGCAGGGAATTTACCCTTGCAAGTAGCACTTTAAATATGTAACAGCAGCTTTCAAACTTCACCGTTACTTATGTTAAATCACACTTAAATTGTTATAGTTTCAAGACTCACATTATCAAGTCTCAAAATGTCAGATAGGGAGCCTATAAGCATTTTACTTGCCTATCACCATCTACCTGCCAACCGCACAAAGTTCAGACTATTAAATCATACAGTCCTACAGATCTCTGAGCCTCTTCATGCTATAACAATGCTAGGGTATTTTAACTTTAACCTTCTTGGACCACCCCTTCCCCAAGCAGAGATAGCTAGATTTCCTTACAGACCTCAGCCTTACACAACTTATAAAGGACATACAAGACCTAACTTAAAATCAGGAAGACACTTATCTAGACCTTTATATAACAAAAACACCTGAAATCAGTCATACTACTCATCTTTAATGCCCATTACTCCATTACATTTAGTGTAAGAAACACAAATTGTAGGCTTTCCCTACATCAACCACCTTTTATTCTAAAACACAAAGCAACTCAGCTTTAAAGAAAGATCTCAACAAAACAAACTGGGCACCTGTTCTAACCAATGTTGACCTTGCAAAACATAGAATCATCTTTGTCAAACACATGCTTCACCGTGTATCTAGCTTCCTAAAAATGACTAAACCAATGGCTCAACAAGTAGCTCAAAGCACTCCACAAAGAAAATAATTCAGACTAGCATCAATTAAAATGTTTCTCTACAACTGGTAACAGGAAGAAATTCATTATTCTAAGAAATATAGTCAAAACATCAACTAGAAGGTATAATGTCAAATTCATTCAAACAGCAAAACAGTCTTAAAATAATAAAGTTCTGAGACCTTATAAACTAAAACTCTTGATGCTTTTGGTATGAAGACATTTTAATGAGGAAAACGTTATCACTCAGTCTGGAAACTTGACAGACTTAAAATAATTTTCCACACTTCTCCATGTTACCCACAGCCAGTAAAACTCCATATTCCTACAGAAAGAGACACCTCTATATGCATTTTACTTCAAGAGATCTATAAACAGACAAATGTGCAAATAAAAAAAGGAATAGACAAGCATGCTTAGATGTACTTGCAGAAGAATATGTCTTACTATCCATGTGTTTTGCATTGTGCAATGAGCATATTATCCCCCCTCACCTCCACAACCTATATCTTACAAAGTATAAAGGCAGCAGAACAGAAGAAAGCTATAGCCAAGCCAGTTCTGAAGCCTGCCAAGCAAGAAAATGCAAAAGACATTTGGTCAATGTCCATATTACCAGCTCACTGAAAGATGTTTGAAAAGCCAGTCTTCATGCAACTCACTGAATGCATGAAAAAATACATTATCCTTCCTCCAATTCAGTATAATGCCAGGTCTTTGCACTTCAACTGACAAAATCTTCTGACTTGTAAATCATTATCTGTTACTGAATTCACTAAGTAAGAAACGAGTAAGTACAAACTCCCTCCACATGTTCAAAAACTTCCTTACTAATATGCATTTTACAACTCGGATAGCGAATACTACATTCACTTCCCACCTACTCATTAAATTTGTCCCACAATACTGCTTATCACACTTCCTGCACACCTGTTACAAATCCCATTTATCTTGTACACAGATAGAATGGCCCTGTATAGAGACAATATTTCTCATTCTGCCATCAAAACAGAACTAGAGGATGATGTATCTAAGTTCATGTCCCTCAGCTGACACAAAATTGTATTTGAAAGAAAAGAAAACGTATTATTTTGGGGACCAGACAAAATCTTTTATCCATCCTTCAACACTGAGGTGCACCATGCAACAGCAACGATCCAGATAAAACTATACATTTTAAATATCTTAAACTTGGCTTGACCAATCACTTAACCTCCAATGTTATGAAAAACTATGCCCAAAATCAACAAATTACTATTTGGGGAAGAAAGATGTCATTCCCCAGAAGGAAGAATGGCTATAAAGAAAGAGGTCCTACTCTCCCAGCTTGGGTATGGTTTCCCTATTGTAGCTAATGCATCCAGAAAAATACAGCTATACTGCAAACAGCCAACACCTTCAGACTGATCACCTTAGCGCCATAAAGAGAATATTTGTGCTCCATACCGCTTAAAGCAAAATGGCTACCAATAAAGCAAAAATGTACATTATTGCTGGCATCTCTAACCTATAAGCTTATGAACTAAAATATTTTCTCTTATTTCCTAGTAGGATGATAAAATTGTACCCACGCCTATAACCTGAGATCCCAGGCCTCCCGTTTCTTCCTCTTTAAATATCCATCTAATTAAACTTCACAACAGAGACCACAGAGTTTCAGTAACAGTCCCACATATATGAGACCTCTTACCAATTACAGATGAAATCTATCTCCTCAATCCACAAACTCTGTTATCATCTCAAAAAAATCTTAGTCGATAAAGCTACATCTAAATGTTTTAAAAGGGGCAGCATCACATGAAACACATGCTTTGACATTAACTTTTAATAACTAATACTCCACATGGTAAACCCCCCTGATTAGTACTTAACCAAAATAAACCAGTAAAAGTGACACAGATACAAAGCATTGAATAAAACCCAGTTGACTTGAGTTCAACTTTCGATTTAGGCACTTGATGGTACTGGCAGGGAGGATGGGTGAGACTATTTTTGAAGGAAGGGAGGGAGGGGAGGAGACAGATGCACACACAGCCACTAAGAGGAGTTGTGGAAATACAGGGGGATGTCCTGTGGTGGTTGTTAGGCTTACCAAGACATTGACTGGCAGTAGCCTTCAGTGTGAATACATGGAAGCATGTACTCACAAGTGGAAGGAATTGCTGACCACTGCAGTAATGTGGTTCAGTCATCCCCACTAGTTTAGTAAAGGAGTCAAGTCATTCAAAATGCCCTCATTGCTAGGATGCTAGCAGAAGTGCAATGTACCCACACGTCTGCCTAAATGATGGCCCTCTTCAGACAGCTGCCACCCTGGTTCTAAGTAAAATTCCCAGAGCAAAGAAATAAATGGACACTGTCTGAGGGGAAGCTTGGTGGTCAGCAATCACAAACACGTGCATGCATGCACTCACACTCAAACACACACACACACACACACACACACACACACACACACACACACACACACACACACACAGATAGATAAAGAGAGATAGATATAAAAATACTTACCCAAAGACATTTAAATCACATTGTTCCTCTTTTCCAGCTAAACTACTATTCCTTCCTCTTCCACTAAATTGTAGCACCTTGTCCCTCTTGACTATATCTTACTCTTCTCACTATTAGCAAATATTTTCCCCTTCTTTTACCATTCCTTACTCTTCTAATTAACACAACACCTCACTTACTCTCTCCTTTACTCAGAACCACTAGTGCATGTATAATAAATATGCTTCATCTGCTAACTGTTCTTCAAAATGTCATAATAACAACAAAGAATATAGTTTATAAAACACTAGTTGTATGGATTAGAACATGATGGTAATCTCTGGGTAAAATTTACTTTTTTGTCTTTGCAACTGTGGTTTCAGCAATGCAATCCTTATTTTTCTTAAAGAAATCAATGTTTGTTGTTTGATCTGAGCTGAGACAGAGAAATCTATCTGGATTGATATTCTGCCTTGATTAACATCGTCATCATCTTTTTTCGGTTGTTCCTGTTAGGGGTCACCACAGCAGATCATCTGTTTCCATTTCTTCCTGTCCTTTGCATCTTGCTCTGTCACACCAACCACCTGCATGTCCTCTCTCACCACATCCATAAACCTTATCTTAGGCCTTCCTCTTTTCCTGTTACCTGGTAGCTTCATCCTTAATATCTTTTTCTCAATATACTCAGCATCCCTCCTCAGCACATGTCCAAACCAACGTAATCATGCCTCTCTGGCTTAGTCTCCAAACCTTCCAACCTGGGCTGACCCTCTAATATACTTATTCCTAATCCTGTCTACCCTCGTCACACCCATTGCAAATCGTAACATCTTTAATTCTGCCACATCCAGCTCAAACTCCTGCCTTTTTGTCAATGCCACGGTCTCCAACCCATATAACATAGCTGGTCTCACTACCATCTTGTAGACCTTCCCTTTCACTCTTAGAGGTACTCATCTGTCACAAATCATTCCTGACACTCTTCTCCACCCACTCCATCCTGCCTGTACTCTCTTCTTCACCTCTCTTCCACACTCACCGTTACTCTGAACTATTGACACCAAGTATTTAAACTCATCCACCTTCTCCACCTCTACTCCTTGCATCCTCACCATTCCTCTATCCTCCCTCTCATTCACACACATATATTCTGTCTTAGTCCTGCTGACCTTCATTCCTCTTCTCTCTAGAGCATATCTCCATCTCTCCAGGGTCTCCTCCACCTGTTCCCTACTCTCACTACAGATCACAATGTCATCTGCAAACATCATAGTCCACGGGGACGCCTGTCTGATCTCGTCTGTCAACCTGTCCATCACCATTGCAAATAAGAAAGGACTCAGAGCTGATCCTTGATGTAACCCCACCTCCACCTTAAATGCAGCCGTCACTCCCACCGCAGACCTCACCGCTGTCACACTACCCTCGTACATATCCTGTACCACTCTTACATACTTTTCTGACACTCCTGACTTCCTCATACAATACCACAACTCCTCTCTAGGCACCCTGTCATATGCTTTCTCTAAGTCCACAAAAACACAATGCAACTCCTTCCGACATTCACTGTACTTCTCCATCAACACTCTCAGAGGAAAGATCACATCTGTAGTGCTCTTTCCTGGCATGAAACAATACTGCTGATCACTAATCATCACGTCCCTTCTTAACCTTGCTTCCACTACACTTTCCCATAACTTCATGCTGTGACTATCAATTTTATCCCTCTGTAGTTACTACAGCTCTGCACATCACCATTATTCTTAAAAATTGGTACCAAAATACTTTTTCTCCATTCCTCAGGCATCCTCTCACTTTCCAAGATTTCATTAAACAATCTGGTTAAAAACTCCACTGCCATTTCACCTAAACACCTCCATGCTTCCACAGGTATGTCATCTGGACCAACAGCCTTTCCATTCTTCATTCTCTTCATAGCTATCCTTACTTCCTCCTTGCTAATCCATTGTACTTCATGATTCACTATCCCTACATCATCCAACCTTCTCTCCCTCTCATTCTCTTCATTCATCAACCCCTCAAAGTACTCTTTCCATCTGCTCAACACACTCTCCTCGCTTGTGAGTACATTTCCCTTATTATCCTTTATCACCTTTACCTGTTGCACATCTTTCCTAGCTCGGTCCCTCTTTCTAGCCAATTGGTACAGGTCCTTTTCTCCCTCCTTAGTGTCCAACCTTTCATACAACTCTTCATATGCCTTATCCTTAGCCTTCGCCACCTCTCTCATTGCCATGCACCTCATCTCCTTATATTTGTCTACTTAATTCATCTCTCTATCAATCCCACTTCTTCTTTGCCAACCTCTTTCTCTGTATACTCTCCTGTACTTCCTCATTCCACCATGTCTCCTTGTTGTCCTTCCTCTGTCCAGATGTGATACCAAGCACCTTTCTAGCCGTCTCCCTTACTAGCTCTGCTGTAGTTACCCAGCTATTTGGTAACTCTTCACTGCCACTCAGTGCCTGCCTTAACTCATTCCTGAACTCCACCTCACAATTACCCTTTTTCAATTAACACCACTTGATCCTTGGTGCTGCCCTCACACTCCTCCTCCTCTTCTTGATAACCAACGTCATCCTACAAACCACTATCCTATGCTGCCTAACGACACTTTCTCCGGTCACCACTTTACAGTCTCCAATCTCCTTCAAACTGGCCCTCCTACATTCTTCCTTAACAAATAAAAATAAAATAAAGCAAAATAAAATACATGAGAAGTTAGAGGTAGCACAACTTTCTTGTTTAACGTCAAAACAGAGAGCAAACAAGAGTAACTGTACAAATAATGAAATTAATCTATTAGTTAAGCACCAGAAGAGGACTGATGATTTAAAAATTTCAGATAGAAGTAAACAAATTGTGGAACCTATCAAATGACCATTACTTTTAAATTGTGAAAAATGTAATATTAGTAGCTACAGAAGGTGGTAGTGTGAAACTACTAATGCATTCAGACCTAAATTATTATTTCAAACATAAGAAAAAGTGCAGTGTAAAAAGAAGTTATGTCTTACCATAACGTTCCATCTGAATTGTTGATCCTCGTTTAGTCATTACGCATGGGTATCAGTTCCGACCTCAGAACCGAGCTGGCCATTTTCCAAGCTCGCATCAGCTTCAAACTCTCGAGCTAAACTCTTACCCACAATCCCCCTCTCTGTTACCTCAGATTGAGTTTGAAAGTCATAGAAGTTAGAGGCTACCTCTGGTCAAATAATCTAAAAGAACTGGATGGTGAGATCCACTAGAAATCACAGGAGGGGGAAGGAGGGAGGGTCGTAATGACTGAATGAGGATCAACAATACAGATGGAATGTTATGGTAAGACATAACTTCTTTATCTGATATTGTTAATCCTCGTTCATTCCTTACATGTGGGACAGAGTCCCCAGCTACCTCTACTCCTGGGAGGATCTCATGGAAGGACATTCCTGAGCACCATAGAACTGAAAGATGCTCTTCCCCTGGAGGCCAAGTCCAATTTGTAATGATTGATGAAGGTATGAGGCATAGCCCAAGTTGCAGCTGCACAGATGTCATGTAAGGAAGCTCTGTCATGGAAGGCAGCAGAAGTTGCCACCAACCTTGTTGAATGAGCTTTCATGGTAGTAGGCAACGAGATATTGCGCTGTGTATAAATGAAGGTCACACAGTCCTTCAACCATCTAGCTAATGTGACCTTAGCAACAGCAGATCCTAATCTAGGTCCAGAAAAAGCCAAAAATAACTGGTCAGATTTACAAAAGGCCCTAGTCCTGTTTAAGTAAAAATGAATTTGCCTGTGGATATCTAGGGTATGTAGGCAATACTCTCCTCTGTTTGAATGATTGGGAAAGAAAACTGGCAATTCAATGGCTTGATTAATGGACATTTCAGAGATCACTTTAGGCAGAAAAGATGGATTAGTTCTCAGAGACACTCTATCTCTATGAAAAATCAAGTATGGACTCTTGATACATAGAGCTTGAAGCTCAGAAATATTTCTGGCAGAAGTAACAGCGACCAAAAACAAGGTTTTCCATGACAAATACTTGAGGTCGCAAGAAGAGGCAGATTCTAAAGGTGGCATTGTCAGAGCTTGTAGAACTAATGATAAATCCCGTGGTTGAATAGGTTCTGTAAAAGGTGGCTTCAGATGATTCACACCTTTTATGAAGATCTTGCTCAATTTGTGGGACATGAGAGGAATCTTGGACACCCTCATGAAAATTGGAAATTGTAGCCAAATGAACTCTAATGGTAGAGGCCGATAGACCCGATTGAAAGAGGTCGGCCAGATAGTCTAGTATTATCGACACTGATGCTGAGAAGGGATCTACTTGTTTACCTTTCAGCCAACAGGTAAATCTTTTCCACTTGCTCAGATAAGTAATGCTAGTGGAAGACTTATGAGATGCAATGAGAATATCACATACTGGTAAAGAAAGATCATTCTGCCTGGCAATCAAGGGAATTGGAGTAGCCAAGTCGTGAGCTTCAGGCTGTTCAAGTTGGGATGAATCAGGTTCTGTGGATGTGAGATGAACTCTGGGGTTGGATGGAGAATCCATGGTTGATCTAGTAGGTGAGGCCAAAGGAAGGGGAACCAAATCTGTCGAGGCCAATATGGTGCTATGAGGATCACCTTGCTCTTCAACTGACGGGCTTTCTTCAGAAACTGGGGAATGAGGGGAAAGGGTGGAAATGCATAAAGAAGACCCGAGGGCCAATCGTGGACTAAAGCATCCCTGGGTGACTGTCCTGGAGGGGGAATCAGGGTGAAGTAGTTGCTGCATTTGTAGTTGGTCGGGGCTGCAAAGAGGTCACAGCAAGGACGGCCCCAGCGGTGGAAGATCTCCGCCGCTATCAAGGGATTCAGGGACCACTCATGAGGTTGAAGAATGCACCTGCTGAGTCTGTCTGCTACCACGGTGGAACTCTTGGGAATGTGCATTGCTAGACGAAAACGGTTGGTAGCCATCGCTCATTGCCATATCCTCATGGAATCTTGACAAAGGGGGTAAGATTTGGTTCCACCTTGCTTGTTGATGTACCAGACCACTGCCATGGTGTCTGATTGAATTGCAATTGTCCCAGATGGCAGCAGGAGATGGAATGCTTGCAACGCCATAAGCACCGGCCTCAGCTCTAGAACGTTTATATGCAGATGGGCCTCCAGTTCAGACCAAGTGCCTTGGACTGTCTGTCCCTGACATAGCCCCCCCACCCCATCAGGGAGGCATCCGTGGTCACTGTGGCCTTGGGTTGCTGAGGGGAGAAGGGGCGAGACCATTGTGACAGATTGTGTGTCATCCACCAATTTAAATCCTGTTTGCACCTGTGGGTTACTCGAATCATGGCTGAAAGAGGATGCTGAAAAGGATATCATTTGGTAAGCAGTAGCCATTGTAGAAGCCTTATGTGAAACCTGGCCAGGGGAACAATGGTGATGGAGGCTGCCATGGAACCCAACAGCTGTAGAACCGAGTGAGCCGTGGATTTCTCCCTTGAAAGGATTGGAATCAGTTGTTGCTTTATCCTTAGAATTCTGTGCTCTGGAATAGAAGCTCTGCAGTTCTTTGTGTCCAAGATAACCCCTATGAATTCTGTCAACTGAGATGGGGTGAGATTGGATTTTTGCCATTTTATGGTTATGCCTAGCCTTTGAGCAGCAAGGAGAGAGTATGCCAGGGCTTTTTCCAGTAGATGTCTGGTGGGAGCGGAAATGAGCCAGTCGTCTAGGTATGGAAACACCTGGAATCCTTGAAGCCACAAGTGAGCTGTGACAACTGCCATGTACTTTGTGAACACTCTGGGGGCTGTAGAGAGTCCGAAGGGCAGTACTCTGAACTGGTAGTGACTGGCTCCCGCATGGAAGTGCAGAAATCTTCTTGATGGCCTGTCCACCTTTATGTGGTAGTACGCATCTTGAAGATCTATCGAGCACATCCAATCATCTTTTTCCAAAAGCAGGAGGATAGACTGTATTGTAAACATCCAGAATTTTTGTACTCTCACAAACTTGCTCAATACACTGAGATCCAAAATTTGTCTCCAGTCCCCGGTTTTCTTTGGCACCAAAAATAGTCTCGAGTAGAATCCAGATCCTATCTGGTCTGGAGGGACTATTTGGATGACTCTCTTTCTTAGCAGCTTTTCTATCTCCAGTGCTGCTTTTTCCCTTTGACTGGGTGGAAGATTCTTTGAAGGGGCAGGATAAAGATCAAAGGGGATATGATAACCTCTGGTTATAATCCTTTGTACCAAAGAATCGGTGATGATGGTTAGCCAGGCAGAAGGGTACAAGGAGAAACGTCCCCCAACCACCTCCAGAGGAAAGGAGTTGGGCTGCTCTTCAGGAGTGCTGGTAGGATTGACCAGGGAAAGAATCCCTGGAACCCTGGTTACATGGACCCCCTCTGCCCCAAAAGGAGTGTCTTCCCTGTGAGCTTTCTCCTCTGCCTCAAGGGGAGAACTCGGCCTGTGTGTCACGGAAAGGACCCTGAGATTTCTTGAACCATATCTTCCCACTCTTTTGGTTTCGGGAGAAAGTACGTTGAGGGGAAGAATAACAGACACCTACGGCAGAAAGGGTCTTACCGTCCTGTTCACATCTGGCCAGTGTGCTTTTAACTTTGGGCCCAAACAACAAGGAGGCCTCGATGGGAGCATTAAGAAAGGAAGCCCTAAAGGGTTCTGCAAAATTGCACAAGTGCATCCAGGCATGTCGTCTCAAGACCGCAGCTGAACCTACTGCTCTAGCTGCTCCTTCTGATGCATGAGATATCAGTCGCATAGAAGAGTTAGCTATTGATTCAATGGTGGCCAGCTGAGAGGCCACTTTGTCATGGACCTCATCAGACACGGCACTAGCCAAGGTTTCAGAGAGCTCAGAAATCAGATCCCTTTGAAGCCTGGTAAACTGTGCCATATAAGTCAGGGACCTGATAGTAAAGGTCGCTGAAGCAAAGGTGCGCTTCCCTATCCTGTCCAGGGCCTGGGACTCTTTGTTAGGTGGATGGACAGTCTGGCTTTCTTCTTCTGCCAGATCCCTTTTTGTTGCGGCTGCCACCACAAAAGCATCCACAGGAAGATCTTTGGAAAAATGGGGATCCGAAGCAGGAGGGGACAAATTCTTATCTGGCCTCCGGGGAATAGCTTCGATGGTATCAGGAGCCTTCCAACCACACTGCACGATAAGCCGGACAAGTTCATCAGCAGGTGGAGTAACCCAGGAGGTAGGGGGCCAGGCGCAAAAGGCCTGCAGGAACACAGATTCTCAGAGGTCAGATTAGAGGACTGCCAGTCACTTCTCTGTTTCAAGATTTTAAGGATATCACCAAAGGATACCTCAGAGGGTGACCAGGGGGTTCCTTCCCCCTCATCGAAATCTGTGTCTTCAGTGAGGGACTCCTCTGTTGAGTCCATGTGCTTCCTCTTACACAAACTTTTCTGGTGGACCTCTACAGTGGGAGAAGCTGGAGAAGACAGTGGAAAACGGGATTCCGGTGGGAATATGTCCTGAGGCCCTTGCACCCGGTGTCCGCTAGGTGTGACTTGTGAAACCAGTGTACTAGAGGAGGGTAGAGGTACAGACAGTCCAGTATCACCAGCAGCAGCAAAAGTCTTCTCCATCAGTTGGAAGGCTGGTCCACCTGAAGAGGAGTGCATGTCTAGGACAGGGGTCAACCCTCCCCTAAGTGACTCAGCCTGCTGACCCGGAGTCCCTGGATGGCTGTGGAGCAGCAAACTATGCATGTCACAACTTACATCCTGGGTCATAGCAAAACTTTCCTGCCATGAAGGCAACTGCGGTTCCTTAGTGAGATCCATAAAGGGGACCACAGAAGGGGAAGACTGTGCTATACCCATGGACTTCAAAGGCAATGAAGGAGAAGAATAAGAAGGGGTCTTTGGAGATGGGTGATCAACTCCCAAAGAAGGATAGTTCCTGAGGGTTGGGATACCTCTGGCCAAGAGCACCTGATCCGCAAGACACAACACATCATGTTCGGAAAGGCTTCTAGTGGACCTCACAGAGACTGAGGAAGAAACAGGCCTGTCCACAGAAGAGGCAAACTTGGTGCTCATCTCACCCATCCACACAGAGGACAATGGTGCCGAGAGAGACTGGACTACGGGTGTCTGCACCGAAGAAGTCATCGGTGCCGAGGTCATGGTCTGCACCGACACAGGGATCGGTGCCAAAGTGGTTGTCAGTACCGAAGCTGGAACTGACAAAACTGTCGTCAACAATAAAGGCATTGGTTCCAAGGAAGATCTCAGAGCTGACATGGTCAAGGTCTGCACCGACTGAATGGTCAGTGCTGATACAGTGGTAATAGTCTGAACCGAGGAGCCCCTCGGTGCTGATATAGTGAAGGCTGCAGGACAAGACAAAGCCGAGATCACTAATGGAGCCGAAGGCCTCAATGACGAAGTTCTAGGCACAGAAAGCACTGGGGCTGACTGAGTGAGCTCCGGAGCTGAAACTTTAGCCTTTTTAGGTTTTGGTTGGCGGGTGTCCCCAGCCGGGGACGAAGGCAAAGAGAGACAATGAAATATAAACTTTTCTGACAGAAAAGTAATCTGAAAGACTATTAAACATCAAATAACTGTACTTGGCTCAAGAGAAGTAGCTTGACACTACCGAATGGCAACGTGGCAAATGAAATCTGGGGTAACAGTGAGGGGGATTGCGGGTAAGAAGTTTTGCTCGAGAGTTTGAAGCTGACTCAAGCTTGGAAAATGGCCGGCTCAGTTCTGAGGTCGGAACCGATACCCATGCATAAGGAATGAATAAGGATTAAAAACATCAGATTTATCATTTTACAGAACTCCAAGTGTGCCTATTTTGTGTTTTGTCAAAAAAAGTTTATACTATTTGCCCTGTAGACTGATAGAATCAAGCAGAAATTCATAAATTTAATATATAGTAGGATGACCAATGTATTTTTGCAATCATTTGTAGAAAATGAATCAAGTTATGTTAGGGATACCAATGATTTTACCAAAAAATATACAGTACTGAACAGTTCCCACATTATAGATTTCTATGCTTAGATATGGAGTATTTCCATTCTTGTAGTCACACAAATTATATTAATGCAGCCCATAATTAAACAAGAAATCTGCCTTTCTTCATTTCATATTTACAGTTTTGAAGAATTTGTAGGAAGTATAGCAATATTTTGAATTTTTCCTGCTTGTCTTGATAATTTTTTTATTTGAGTGGTTTAAGATTCTAAACACATAGAACAAAAGAAACAGGAAGCAAGAAATACTTTTTTTACTTTTGCTATGGAATTTAACAGTAGTTCAGGAAAGCTTGATAATATCATGTATAAAGTATACCCTCTCTTCATGAGTGATATCAAAGGAGATGAGACTGTAGATCTTGTACCCAGAGAAACTTGTAAATAGCAAAAGATAGGAAAGATAAAGTATGTGTTGTACATATGTCTCATGACAGCCCCTTCAAACAGGATAAGCAACAGGTTTAAAAATGTTGGAATTATACTGATTACTTTTAAACCACACAAGTAATTTATGACCTCACAGGTCTCTGTTATTATATTTAATACTTATGCAAGCTATACAACAAGGATTTTTAAAATATATGTGGTAGGAACATATACTTAAGCAATAACCCACGCCTGGGTGTGGGTAATGCCGGATTTACCCATGGTTGGTGTGGTTTGGTCACGAGGGCGAAGCCCGAGTGGCCAAACAAAGACAACCGTGGGTAAATCCAGCATTACCCACACCCAGAAGTGGGTTATTGCTATTATACAATGACATTATTTAAGAAAAAAAATACTTACTTTACTTAAATAATGGCATTGTATAATGCCTCCTTGCTGCCCTTCTGCAGCTGTCCAGTATTCTGCGGCAGTTCTGATGTACTACGCATGCATATGGTTATGCAGTACATCAGAACTGTGTGTGTGGAAGCAACGGAGAAAGGAAGACCTCCGTTGCTTTTAAAAACTTGTCTCGCTATGTTAAAAGAGTTTAACATAGCAAGATAGCTTTAAAAAAAAAGCAACATAGATTTTCCTTTCTCCATTGCTTTTTTTAAAGCTGTTTTGCTATGTAAGCGAGTTTAACATAGCGAGGCAGCTTTAAAAAAAGAAACAGAGAAAGGAAGATCTCTGTTGCTTTTTTTTTTTAAGATATCTCGCTATGTTAAACTCATTTAACATAGCGAGATAACAGTAACGGAGCTCTTCTGTTCTCCGTTGCTGTCCAAAAAAAAAAAAAAAGACGTACTAATGGAAAAAGTCTGGGTGAACGGACCTTTTTCCATTAGTATGTGTCTGATTTACAATGTGCACATCAGTGTGCATGGTTTAGAATATTAATAGGGGGTCGTCGTTTAATGTAAGATATATTAAAACAAATATTTAGGCAAGCCAAAGTGGTAGTTAGTTGTTAGCACACAAAAGAAACAAAGAAATGTTTGTTGAGATTGGAAATTCAATTCTACAACAAAGAAAGGGTCAAATAATGACACTACCTTTTGTCAAAGTCGCAAAGCTGAGAAGTAAAACAAGTGAACTCTTCTATATGAACTAAAGATTTATTATTTTTTCTATCTTACTGCTGCCATGTTTGGCCTAAGTCACAGCTGAAAGGAATCTTTGAACTAGCCTACCTACCTTTAACAAATGTAAAATATTGTAAATAAAATACATTGCAATAATATACATGCCTTTATATTTATATAGTGCTTTGTTCTTGTCTTACAGTGTTTGTATCAAGTATGTCTGAAAACAAAAATCTAAAACCTGCAAAACTCATCCAGAGCTAAACGTGTTCTGACATGCTTTAAGCAGAGAAATGTAACAAATTTATCTCATTGGTCGCTGTGTCTGCATTCACTTCATTCAACAGGTTAGGTTGCAGCTATGTAAATGTATTTTATAAAATAAAAATACAGAAGAACATAATGACTTTCAAAATCAATGATACTGAATATTTATCCACCTAAAATGTTTCTAAGTAATTGAAATGTTCTTCTAAATCATAGATCACAATTTGTGTTGATAATAGCTTATGTTACTTTGTCATTACAGTAAAATTATCAAGTTTCTAAATCCTGAATCACATAGCTAAAAAAAGAAAACTAAGTATAAACTAAACTCACAGATATCTACACTTTTGTTGTGGCAGGAAGGAAGAGCTATGCCTCTGAATTCCCTGCTAACTAAATATTCTAATCATAAGGTCATACCACCTTAATGAGGGATAACTGATTTAAAACAAATTTAATTGAAAGGGAAATCTCATGTACCATGACATGAGATTTAGTATATTTAATAAGAAGAGGTATAGGAGCCCCAGATCAACATGATGAGGTGGCAGACTCCCATCTCTTTGACAGGGGTCATTTTTTTAACAAAAAAATCATATACTTTAGTGATATATGTGCAATATATACTATTAGTAGAAATTCCAATCCTATGAACTAGATGTTTTAAACTTTTAATGCTGTTGTCTTTCAACCCGCGGTGGTGGTGCTGCGGTAGCATTGTCGCCTCACAGTAAGATGCTGTCCGGTTCGATTCTCAGCTAGAGCGTCTTCTGCGTGGAGACATGCGTGAATGGGCGTACCTTCATTGAAGGTTGTGCATCAGAGCTGGTAACTCGGCACGTAAAAATCGACTACCAATCATTAGCGGACTGGAGTTCCGCTGTGGCGACCCCTAACTGGGAAAAGCTGAAAGACACAAACAAACAATGCTGTTGTCTTTCATTACTGCAGGCATCCTCTTCAAAGATTCTGCTTTTAAATGGGTGATGTACTATGTACCCTTTACAGATATTACAGTTAGATTTCTAGGTTTCGAAAATGTTGAAAGCATTAAACCTGAAGTGAAAAGCATTACCATAATCAAAAAATGATAAGATGCCTTTCCCCTCTTCTTTTTTGATAAAGTTGCAATTTTAATATCAAAATATTTAACTATAATATAATAACACCTGATAAAGCAAATGGACCTAGCCTGGTCAACCAGGAAACAAAACAAAAATGAACAAAATCATGTTAATTACAAAACACTACATAAAGTGACAAAACCTAATCAACATAGATAAGAAGTTAGATTATTCCCAGCTTCAGCTCCAGCATAAAATCAACCACAGTAAATGTTGGCACTCCATATCTTCACTACTTAACCCTGGAAGAAATGGAGAGCATACCTTATCACCAGATACCCCTCCATCACAAATAGCCGAAAACTTTAACAAGCACGTCATAAAATCAATTTCAGACCTACTAACACTACTAATGCTGGACCCTCCCCCCTTCAACCTATTCAGACACCAGCCCCAGGCCATCAACTACTTCTAACTCTGTCATTACTAACACCCCTACTCAACAAAATGTCATACAAGCCCCATTCTCATTTCAGCCCATACCCACTGACACCGTTAAGAAACTGCTACAAAAACTAAAACCCTGCTCTACTTCAGCTGACAATCTCCCCCCCCATACTACCTCAAACCGACGGCTAACTCAGTCACCTACCCAATCAGTATCCTTATAAATAGGTCTTTATCTGAATCAGATGTACCTACCATATGGAAACAATCTCACATCACCCCAATCACAAAGGAGGCAACTCTTTTGATCCATCCAATTTTCATCCTATATCCATCTTGTCACCCATATCCAAAATTCTCAAGAGAGGTGTCCGTCAGCAGGTAATGCAGTATCTATTGCAACACAATCTTTTAACCAAAACCCAACATGGCTTCCTACCTAGCCACAGCACAGCTACAGCCCTATTATCCTTTACAGACACCATGAACAAGGCCAGAGATGCAGGATGCTATACAGCCTCGGTATTCCATGATCTCTCCAAGGTCTTTGACACAGTGTATCACCCCTAACTTTTGAACACACTGTCTAACTTAGGCTTCTCACATAACACAATAAAATATGGTTTCAGAGCTACCTCAAGGATCTTAAACAAGCAGTGAAATGGTCCAACAAACTCTCCCCCTTTCTCAACAACCTTAATGGAGTCCCCCAAGGCTCCATCCTAGGACCCCTACTCTTCAGTGTTTTCACAAACAACCTTCACTGCCTCTCACCCTGGCACACTCATTCAATACGCTCATGATTTCACCATAATCTGCACTGCTCAATCACTACCAGAACTACTTTAAAAAACTCAACAATCATTTACTGCGAAGACAAAACTAGTACTCTTTCATCCCAAAAACAAATCCCCTGTCACTGATCATTTCAATATCCCTTGCATCTGACAACACTGCCCTAGAAACAATGCTGGAAACCAAACCTTCTAGGTGTTATCATTGACAATAAACTTTCATTTGACCCCCATATACTGCAAAATATAAAGAAAATTCATCATAAACTGGGACTCTTATATAGAAACATACATTTCTTTACTGCAGCAACCAAAACTACCCTTGCAAAAACATTTTTACTTCCCTCCTTCCTTTATGGTGCCCCTATCTTAACTAACTTAGAAAATTCTACCATAAGCAAGTTGGAACAGTGCTACAGCAAAGTTTGCCACAAACTCTATCACACACACCACTGTAAACCACTCCTAGAATTAAACTGGCTTGAACTCCCCAATCAACTTGCCTTTATTCACCTGTCCACTTTGCACAACCTTATTTTCAAGCCTACTGCCTGCCCTGCACTACCCAATCTAGTCACACTTTACACACCAAATCGATCCCTACAATCAGAAGACAAAAATCTCTTCACTATCTCAAAACCCACAAGAAAACCTGGTCATTCTCTATATTCATACTCTCTCTCTATACTTTGGAATTCACTACCTCTAGCTACCAGATCTATGCCTGGCATAACCCATTTCAAAGCCTCTTTAAAAAATCATCTCAAAAATACATGGCTCTGCTCCAGCATGAAGCCTGCCTAATGCTCAGGTCTTTTCTTCTGTCATTTCAATCCCTCACAGACTACAAGATCCTAAGGCTCTTCAAATGCCTTCTCTGCTTCTATACCATATCCTTAAGCTACTGCTCAGGCTTTATTGCTTCTATTCTTCTCAGCTCTCTCTCTCTCTCACCATCTACCTGCATCACTAACTTTCTGGCTGTTATTTTCCTAAGTAAAACTAACATTCTATTTTGCATGTACTATAACAGTCAATGTCGCACACTGCACTACGTACGTACCATTTTTTAGACACTGTCTACATCATGTATGGTGAGAGTGACTATTATTGTCTGTAATATTTTAACTGAATAGAATTGCCTAGATGTGTAGTAATATATTGCAACATCTTGTAGCAGTTTGTTCTTTCAGCTTATTTTTTGTACGGTATTTCTAATGTAATTTGTATTGTATTGGATTATACTGTATTTGTATTGTACTTTATGTGGAGCTTTTCTTCCCAGGCCTCTGCTGAAAATGGGTTCTGTAGAACCAGTCGGACCACCTCAGTAAACAAATGTCAAATAAATAAATAAAAACTGAGAATGCATCAGTTTTGTTGGTGCATAGCTGGACCTTGCACTTTTGTCTCTGCAACTACTTTTTGATAAAGCACTGTTGTTTGTGATGTCAGTGACTGCAATTTTGTCTGGTGATGCCAGGCACAGTAGGAACTGTTTAAGAGTACACCTTACTGTTGATTGAGTTACTCCAACTGCATTTTCTGCAGGCCCATAGAATTCCCCTGTGGTCATTTAGGAAAGCTAGCCACAGCAAGACTGCCATGGTTTCCAGTAAAATTGGTTGTTTCCTAGTAGCCTGTGACAGAGGAGACTACATATATATCCATCCCGATGGAAATCCTCACATTTCTCTTCCTTGGTTTAGAAGCCATGTAATATTCATCCCTGAAATGCCTGTGTAGATGTACCGTGGGCACATAGGTGGTACTGCTATAGCTAAGTGGGCTATAACCATATTGTAATAACGGCTTAAAAACTCAGGGGGTTGTGGTAATGGCTTAACAACAACTTAAATGTTTGAATAATGGCATAACAGCAACTTTAAAGCCACCTAAAGAAAAATGCAAATTGTTCACAGAGTATTGCTAAATATAGTCACACCTCAAGAAAGTGCCCTCTGCACAATTTAACCTAACTTCATATCAATAAAATTAACTCATTCTGCCACAGAGTACATTTGTGTACATTCTACTGTGTAGGATTTATATAACTTCAGTAAACACAACTTTTGATGAACCAAATAATACTAGTTTCACATATATGCTACTGTACGCATTCTGTTTTTAATCTAATGAATATATTTTTTATACTTTCCACATTGTCAGTCTAGATTTTTTTTTTATTTAACATTTGTTTACTGGGAAAGTCTGACTTGGAACAAAGCCAATTTTTCTTGAAGGCCCAGGGAGAAATGCTCCAGATGCATGTCTTTGTAATGTGGGAGGAAACCGGAGTACCCGGAGAAAACACACAAAAGGACATGCAGACTCTGCACAGAAGGTACTCAAGCCGAGAATCGAACCAGAGAACCTCTTGCTGTGAGGTGATAATGCTACTGCTGCACCACTGTGCCATCCAAATCTATGTCTAGATCTAAATAGAGCTATAGATCTATTTTGCTTTATGCTTCAAGCAACTATTTGTAACTGCCATCTGCGATGTGTTTATGTGGTTCAGGTTGTGACTAAAAAGAGTCCTCAGACCAGCTCTCTGACCTTATTACATATTAAAGAAATAAATGCATGGCAGAACCAGAGTCTATTACATGCATTTATATGTAATTTGTTTAGTGGTAAAGGCGATTCATTTGACTTCCATATCATTTGGTATGTATCATATGTCTATCACAGATTTTTTTTTTTTTTTAATGCTTGCATCTGCAGTGCATGTTTTTCATATGCATACATGACATGCATAAAGTTGCACAGCAGCAGATGATGTCTTGCAGTGCTGTTCACTGTGTTTTATGGGCTACATAACACTTCCTTATGACCTTGCATCTGTGCTGCAGCTTCCACGGATTGCTTTAGGTTTATGAATCTCATGCACCGAAGATGGTATTTTTCAGTGTGTGTAGAAGCATTAACAGCCATTATAATTCTGCTACAAATTACACAGAAATGGACATCTGATTAAAAAAAATTGCTGCTGCAGAGTTTTCTGGCTAAAGCTTTCTCTTATAGTGGTAATTCACCAATTAGTCAGCAGTTAGGGATAGCAATACATATAAAAATGTGAGCAATCTAGTAAAGTAAGTGTAGGTGACTGAGGAAACTTCAAGAGGCCAAATTAACAGCTCAAGGTCAAAGGTGCCATTACAAAACAAGATTTAACCTGTAATTTTTTTTTTTTTTTTTTGCTTTGTAGTCATGCATCACCCAAAATTTTTTTGCAATTGTACCAAACAAGATGGGAAAATTTAATCTTGACAGCAGAAATTATGCAAACTCTGGGAGAAACAAAAAACTGAGATTAAATGCTTTGAATACACCTCTCTCTTAGAAATAAATACTTCCCTTTAAACATGAACTGGAAGTTTTATCAATTTTTTTAAGTTAAATTGGAGTTGCCAGACATTCGTGAATTGTGATACAGCGCAAGTTAATGGACTTTTTGTCGCCTATTATCTTTCCATTTAATATTTTCACGTATTTTACAAATAGAAGGTTAATGAACTCTTTTTTGCTACATGCACTTATTTTTAAGACCTGACATTAAAACAATGTAACAAATGAGTGGAAAGAGGTGGAGATGTATACTATGCCCTTCATTACGGATTTTCAATATCTTACTTGAATCAAATTTCACTAACACATAACTCAATACATCTAGAATTGTAAACCAGCAAAATGAAGGAACTAGACATCTTCCAAATTTGTCAGAGTGCTCATTGTTTATTTATGAAGTGAAGAAACATTTTTTACTGGACAAAGTTTTGGTGACATACAAATTAATGTGATAAGTGAGACTGAATTCTGCAGTATACCAGTAAACAGAATTTAAAAGCATGCAGTTTAAATAAAACAACTTTAAAGGTACTTGCTCTCACTTTGGAAAGCTTTCTGACAGTGTTTTTGAGATGTATTATTTTTCCCATTCAAGCTGGATAGAGCCATCATTTGCATTAATGAAGACATAGAATGTTTTGCTTCAGTTAAAACAAAGGAGCATACATGTGTGTTTCTCCAGCATGAAGAGTTTTGTGATTTTTCAGTCAGAATGAAGCGCTTCATGATTTTGGCTGTTTTTGTTTTCGTGATTTGTGGTTATGATCGGTTTGTCTGGTGAAGTACAATTTAACATATCAGTACCCTTAATTACATATTTTAGCTAAAAAGTACATCTTGAGCAAGCTGATGAAATGCATTTGGTGGCTAAAACTGAAACATTTAGGAGATATGTAAAACTGTCCATGAATGTCACTGTAGGCTTCTCTGTGCGTGCTTGCTGCTTAAGATCTCTAAATAATATGTTCAGTTATGCAAAAATAAAAAAGCTGCCATTCACTGTTTTGGGGAATTTCTCCTTTCACTAATGTTGCTCAAACATATAGTTGGGCATATGTAAACTTGTGAGTGTAAGGAATTTACCCCCCCCCTACACACATACAAGTACTTGAGTATTAGTATTTACTGCTATGTCATTCACATGCTTCACTTTTGTGTAACTGAGCACTTGTGTTAACAATGCTTCATAGCAGAAGCATCATTTCAGCATCCACTTTTTACAATAAACTTTTACCAAGTAACAGCACAAAATGGAAAACGGAGAATGCAAAAAAAACTAATACCCATGAGTGTTCTCCGTTACACAGGATCCAATAAAGGCAGTCCCACAAACTCAGTAATGAATGGTAACAGTTAAATTCTCCCTCAAAGACTGCTCAGTCCACGAAACCAGGCAGTGGATAATACAAGTTGATTTATTGAACAAACGAACAAAAAGTTTAAACAAAAGGATTAAGCGCTTTCATTTCCAATGCAGGAAACTTCATCAGAATAGTTAGTATGTTTCTGCTTACGTGTTTATATAGGTCTGTATTAATTATTCAATTTATTACAATTAAGAACATGTGATACAACTCATTTTGATAAAATACATTTCACTTAAAAAACTTCAAGTCACTGTGGTTGAAATAAATAGTTGCAGTACACCATTTTCACCATTTAGTAGGACATGAAATATGTATAAGAAAATAAAATATATTGAAAAATCCAATAAAATATCCAATAGAAATACGTGTATTAATAAACAAATGTATGTTTACAATACTATTGTATAGTAAATGTGTATAGGTATGAATATGAATTAGATTATTAAAATTAAAACGTACTAGTATTATTGAGCATTTTAAGAAATGTTAAGGTATTAAAATCATTATTAATATTAAGGATGGCAACCAATAAATAAATAGATACATAAAAATATATACATATATTGTTATGTGTTAGATTATCATATCCACGTAATGGACTATGAATTCTTGTTCAAAACTTTTGTCTTATTGTTGGTTTTAACTTTGTTGGCCCTTAACCTTAGGGCAGGTAAAATTGACACATAATCGTTCATTCCTGGGGGTGTGCTGGCATCCAAACGTAATTGCCATATCAGTTCAATGTAGGTTAACTGGTTTTCCTAGTCTCCCCCTCTACTGTCCCTAGGTAGCAATTCCAATACCCAAAATTTAAAATTAGCTTCCTTACATTACAGTGTGTGTCTAAAAAGTGCATTTGTTTCCTTTTTTCTATTTACGTCATACATGTGCTCATATATTCTTTGTCTTAAGTGTCTCTCTGTCTTCCCTACATAATAAGCCCAACAATAAGTCATATCATAAAAGGACAAATGGTCAGGGTGGCTAGAATGACATCAGATCATGTAGATTTTATAAAAGAAATTTTTTGGAGAGAGGTTATCCAGAACCAGTTATCGTGTCTCTTAAGGAAGAGGTGACTAAGGGGTGGGGTACTAGGTACATACCCTTACTGAACACAGACAATAGCAATATAGGAAACAATATTACAGATAACAATGCTGTGGAAGTTGAAAAAAATGAAATTCACAATAGAAGAAAAGAACTAACTGCCCCTTTTTTTTGTCATGACATTTAACTCTAACACCAACATAATAAGAAGAGCTATACATAAGACATGGGACATCTACAAGAGCATGCCTAATAGGTTAGATATATTCAACAGACATTTATGTTATAGTTTTAGAAAGGGACCTAACCTTAAGAACATTTTTGAGGAAGTTAGACAGGAGAATGATGTAACAAACAAAAAGAAAGGAACTTTTCGGTGTGGAAGATGTTCCCAATGCATATTTGTAGCGAATACAAGTTGAACTAACAATACATTCCATTTCATTATGTTTTAGAAGTAAGCAACATTACACTTGTTATACTAGAGGGATAGTGTATTTAGTTTACTGTACTTATTGTTGGGCTTATTATGTAGGGAAGACAGAGAGACACTTAATACAAAGAATATATGAGCACATGTATGACGTAAATAGAAAAAAGGAAACAAATGCACTTTTTAGACACACACTGTAATGTAAGGAAGCTAATTTTAAATTTTGGGTATTGGAATTGCTACCTAGGGACAGTAGAGGGGGAGACTGGGAAAACCAGTTAACCTACAGAGAACTGATATGGCAATTACGTTTGGATGCCAACACACCCCCAGGAATGAACGATTATGTGTCAATTTTACCTGCCCTAAGGTTAAGGGCCAACAAAGTTAAAACCAACAATAAAACAAAAGTTTTGAACAAGAATTCATAGTCCATTACGTGGATATGATAATATAACACATAACAATATATGTATATATTTGTATTTATCTATTTATTGGTTGCCATCCTTAATTTTAATAACAATTTTAATACCTTTAACATTTCTTAAAATGCTTAACAATACTGGTACGTTTTAATTTTAATAACAATAATCTAATTCATATTCATACCTATACACATTTACTATACAATAGTATTGTAAACATACATTTGTTTATTAATACACGTATTTCTATTGGATATTTTATTGGATTTTTTAATATATTTTATTTTCTTATACATATTTCATGTCCTACTAAATGGTGAAAATGGTGTACTGCAACTATTTATTTCAACCACAGTGACAAAGTTTTTTAAGTGAAATGTATTTTATCAAAATGAGTTGAATCACATGTTCTTAATTGTAATAAATTGAATAATTAATACAGACCTATATAAACACGTAAGCAGAAACATACTAACTATTCTGATGAAGTTTCCTGCATTGGAAATGAAAGCGCTTAATCCTTTTGTTTAAACTTTTTGTTCGTTCAATAAATCAGCTTGTATTATCCACTGCCTGGTTTCGTGGACTGAACAGTCTTTGAGGGAGAATTTAACTGTTACCATTCATTACTGAGTTTGTGGGACTGCCTTTATTGAATTCTGTGCAAACTTTTACCAAGTGCTGGGAGACTAATAGGCTGCAGCTTCCCACTGCATTCAAAAACATGAAAAGGCAGATCTTTTAATGTTTCTGAACCTGCTGTCTATTGATTTTACTCAGCCACTAACCACTTGCTTTAACTAATATCAGATAACTGTCTCAGAAATCAACCACATCAAACCTAGAAATCTGTCTGTGAGCTCTTACGTCAGTTGGTAAGTTGGTATAATGGTTATGGTGCTTACCTCAAAGGCTGAACACACTGTTGTTTGCAGTACTGCCAGGAAATTATAACACTTTGGATGACACGGTGGTGCAGCGGTAGCTTTGTCGCCTCACAGCAAGAGGTTCTCTGGTTCGATTCACGGCTGGAGTGCCTTCTGTGCGGAGTCTGCATGTCCTCCCTGCATTCATGTGGGTTTTCTCTGGGGTACTTGTTTCCTTCCACATTACAAAGACATGCGCTTCTCCCCGGGCCTCTGCTGAAAACTGGTTTTGTTCCAAGTCGGAATTTCCCGGTAAACAAATGTTAAACAAATAAATAAATGTATCTATGACTGGGTGGTTTGTTTCAGCACGTTACCTAGGAATGGTAATTTGTTGAAACAGATTAAGTTTACAACTGCTGCCCTCTCTATACAGCACACACGTTTAAGAAGCTATTACAGTACAAATATTGCTGACAGGCTCAAACGTAATAAGCTGGTTAGCTCAGTATTGATGGCCTTCTGCCATCCCTTCTTCTAACATGGTCAGACTGCTTGGTCAGCACATACAGCAAGTCAGCGCCATGACTGCATACACATAATTCCCTTACCCTGCACATTTTGTGGTAGATTTGACTAGCTAACTTGCTGGTAGTTTAAAATTACATTTTTTTTTCTTTCATATACCCTTCTGCTTTCTAATTCCTACAACAGTCCATCTGTAGTTCTAGTTCTGAGTCTCATACAACATGGGATACAATTGAATACAGAACAGCATTTATTTTTTCTTAAAAGCATTTACAGTCATTCATAAAATAGAAATGAAGACAGGTCAATGGCAGTAAGAATATCAAAGCCAAACTTTGAAGTTTTACTTAAGCAATACCCCACTAGTGGGTGTTGGTAAATTCTGATATACCCACACCCACTTTGCAGCTGGTAATTGTGCTCAATGAGCAGTCATGCGAGATTTATAGAAACAGTGACTGACAGTGAAGGAAGCCGAGCAACATAACTGGCTGTATTGCATGCTAATGGTGCTATAATGGCATGGTAATGATCAACATTATTAAAATATGGGACTTAATGGATATAAATGAGGGTAATCAAGGCGGAATGATTCAGAAACACATAAAACCTGCAAGTGGAAATGATATTGCTAGTGAATTTCATCACAATAAAATCCTGGAATCACAGGAGGGGAATAGTAGAACCATGTTAAGGGTAGCCATAGCTTTAACAAACGTATAGATCCAACAGGCTGTACTCTCTGCCAGTAGGCACAGTTTTGCATGCCAACTCATCATCCTTGGAGGTGCAGTGCCATCCAGCTATGCTCAACATTTCCCACCCTTCATGACAATGAAATTATAGACCTCTGAAATGTGGATGGAGTCACCATGTAGGAGACGATTCAGATGTGACACCCTCATCTGCAGAACCGTGGGAGTCTTGGAATACCTGTCCTAGTGGATACCAAGGCATGCGTGAATTTGAGAATCTTACAAGGAATGGGGGGGCATCTCCTCAAGGATACTGCATCATTTCCTCAATGCCATGTTACAGTGAGAAGGGAGTATATGTGGTTTTCTCATTCTACAGAGGACAGAGTGAACACCATGTGGGACGTTTATAATACAGCCCATTTACCTGAGATACTGGGGGTCATAGACTTTAAACACATTGAAATAAAGGCCCCACCTGGTGACCTGGGAAGAAGGTACATTAGATATAAAGGTTACCACTCCATTAACTGCCAGGTGGTCTTTAATGCATAGGATGCAATTTACAGTGTGTCTGCAGATCACCCAGACAGAGGCCAAGATTTCAACATATTGCACACACGTGATCTACATTAAAAATTTGTGAGGAGCAATTTTCCCCAGGATCATTGTATTAATGATGATGGATACACCTTAGAGCCATTGTTAATGACACTGATCAGAAATCCACATACTGTTGCAGACAATGCATATAGCTATGCCTTATTCCACTCTCAGTTCATCATCAGCATGTGTTTGAGTTTTGCTGCCTGGATGTATGTCATGGTGCCCTACAATATAACCCGGACACATGTAACCTGATTATTCCCTGCACATGCAGTGTGATATAGTATTGTGGAAACAGTTACAGCAGGGAGTATTCATGCAAGATGAACATGTCCCAGAACACCAGGTAGTGGAGGGCAAGCAAGACGAGGAGACAGTGAATGAGTCAGCAGGGCAGCACCATGTCCAATGATGGCAGGTGCAGTACACTGTGACACTGGCCCATAACTATGAACCACATTAAAGCATATACTTGACAGTAAATGAGAAGTATGCAAACCTACAACCAGGCTGTGATTACTCATGCATAGACTGGCTACACATTATATCAGGCACAGGCTACTCAAGTAACAAAATACAAATACAAACTGAGGTAGTGCCAAGTCCGCGCAAAAAAGAGGACCAGAGCTAAATATGTAATAACAAAACTTGTTTAATGAACAAACAGAAGTTGAGTACTTTCGCCCTCCCAATGACAAAGACCATCAGAACTTTCATAAATTAAATCCAAGCATTATTTATAGCACTATACTAAAAATATACAACACATTGTTGCCAATCAACTCAAACCTTGGTTAATGAACAATTTTAATAATTTAAATAAGCTGGTGAATCTGGGAATTTTGAGGCAACTGTCTCATGTACACGGACAACCCTCTCCTCCTCCAAACAGGTTCAAATATATGTGAGAGATGCAACTATTTAGCCAAACTGGAGGCTGAGCTCTCTCATCTCAAAACTGGTTTAACCAGTCAGGAGGAGAAAGTAACCTCACACAACACAATTCCAGTATCACATAGTCCCACCACATCAGCGAACCAAACACATAAATACACAAAAACATACTCGGAGGCTCTAAATAAAAATCTACATAAGCAACAGAGACCTCCAAAGCAGACATCCAAGCAAACGCTACCTCAAAACAAAACACGCACAACACATAGCCCACAAAGTCAGTGTGCCAAGCAGCGACAGCCCTTAAGGCTGAATAACACACCTGATACTCTTGTAATAGGTGACTCTATTGTCAGACACACTGACGTCCTGCTCACCAGGCTGAATAAAGAGAAGGTCACGGTGAGCTGCCTGTCGGGTGCTAGGATCCGCCACATAACGCAAGCACTCAGGTCACTCCAAAGCAAATACAAATATGACTCAGTCATTGTACATGCTGGTGTGAATGACCTGAGATGTACCTCCCTGGACTACATGAAAAGAGACATAGAGGAGCTCTCTGATCATGTAGCCTAGGCTGGTATGACCCTGACCTTGAGCAGCATCTTACCCTCACCTAGAATGATGCCACAGTACAAAGACAAAATGATCGATTTTAACAATTGGCTAAAATTTTGGTGTCATTCAAAGGGGATCCAGTGTCAGTCAGCCTGGGATGACATGCTCGACAAGCCACGTTGCTTCACTAGGGACAGCTTGAACCTGTCACCACTGGGCTTTCAGATATTGGCAAAGGCTCTTGCCACCTCCATAGTGCCTTTTTTAGGCAAGGCTCAAAAGTCAAACCCACCCCCACAGACAGCACAAGGAACAAGAAACTAAGGGTACTGCTGCTTAACGCCAGAAATCTTAACCTCAAGATGCATGCACTCAAAGCTCTCCTCAGTATGGAGAACATCGATATCTGTGCAGTGACAGAAACCTGGTTCAAGGCTCCAGAGAGCACCCCAGCACTACCAGGCTATACCTCATATCATGCTTTTCGGCCCCAAAACCCGGACCGAACCACAAAAGGAGGGGGAGTTTCCATATTTATCAAGGATATCCACACCTCCAGGTTAGTGGCATTGCACAAAGTATCGGAGACCATCCATGTGCAACTAACAGTGGGCAAGACTGCTTTTCAGTTTATAGCATCCTACAGACCACCCTCTCAAAGTCAGGAATCCCACTCGGCTTTCCTGAAAACATTGGAGAACATGAAGATCTCTCCAAACACCATTATATTGGGCAACTTCAACTACCCAAACATTGACTGGGAGCACTACTCAAGCCCCAGCACCTTAGCCCAAAGGTTCCTGGAAATTATAAACTCAAATGCTATGGAACAACTAGTCACCACTCCCACAAGAGGGGACAACATACTAGACCTGATCATTACCAATCATGCTATCCGAAACAAAACCAAGACCCAATCATCCAAAGGCAGACGTCCAGTCTGGTGGACCCCTGCCATAAATAAACTGTACAACAGAAGGAGGAAGCTACTACATGATAGAGCAAAATCCCTAATAGGGAAGGCATCTCTGATCAGTACTAGCAAAAAATTACGATCCCTCATAAAATCCTCCAAGGCCAGCTTCGAGAGAAAAATTGCACAGGACACCAAAGACAATCATAAGGCTTTTTTCAGTTATGTTAGGAACCTGGGATGCAGCTCCCAGACTTGTTCTGAGTTGATTCTAAATGACAAAAAATACACTGAACCCACAGACATCGCCAATATCCTGGCAGACAGGTTCAGTGCAAACTTCTCCACCCCCAAAAGAGCAAGTATCTATCCCGGCAGAGGGCTGCCTCCCAAACATCTCTGATGCTCAGGTGAAGGCTGCCCTCTCCAAAGCAAAAAACACTGCTTCCATGGGACCAGATGGCGTCCCAGGTTGCATGCTACATGAACTCCAAGAGGAACTAATCCCTCAAATAAAACAGCTATACAATCTCAGCCTCACTACAGGATATGTGCCCACAGAATGGCGTACAGCAACAGTGGTCCCACTCCACAAAGGTGGAGCCTCTACGGACCCTGGAAACTATCGACCCATAAGCCTGACTAGCTTAGTCTGCAAGGCTATGGAGAGGATCATCATGGAGCTCATAAACAAAGACATTGGGGACCTACAGACACTAGGTCCTACCAAGTTCGGCTTTGTCAAGGGCAGATCCTGCCTTTTGAACCTGGTTGACTTCTTCGAAACAGTCACCAAAGCCATAGATGAAGGGAAGGTAGTCCACACAGCCTATCTGGTCCTTGCAAAGGCATTTGACACAATACCCCACTCGGGCATCATAGATATGCTATCCAGCTTAAATATAAACCCCTATGTCACAAGATGGGTCGCAAACTGGCTCAAAGACAGAACCTACAGAGTGAGAGTTGCTGGAGCCATGCCAGACTCGAAACCGGTCACAAGTGGCGTCCCACAGGGTTCTGTCCTGGGACCACTCTTGTTCGGTATATACTTTTCCGAGGTACAGACAAACGTGGGAGGACTATGGCTCACCAAGTTCGCAGACGACTGCAAACTGGGTGCCATAATCGACTCTCCAGCTGACACAAACATCCTTCAAAAAGGTCTCACAGAGACAAATAACTGGTGCCAGCGCCATGGTTTAAAGCTAAATGCCAAAAAATGTATAGTCATACCCTTTGGCAAAAACAATGTTCCCACAAATTACCACACAGGCGGAAACCCATTAAGTACAGAGAAAGTTATTAGGGACCTGGGGACCCAAGTTGATAGCAATCTCTCCTTTGAAAACCACATTGCCAAAGTGGTTAGAAAGACCTTCTAACATAGCCCACCTCATCACGAAGGGTTTCACATCTAGATCAAGAGAGGTAATCGTGCCCCTTTATTCATCCCTCATCAGGCCCATCATAGAATACAATGCCCCTTTTGGAATGTACCTTACCCAACACCTGCAGCAATTAGAAAGACCCCAAAAGTATCTCACCAAGAGGATCAAGGGTCTCAAACAGATGCCATATGCTGCTTGGTTAAAAAACCTCCAGCTCTACTCAGTTGCATACCGCCTACTTCGAGGTGATCTATGCCTGACATACAAAGCTATGTCAAATCCAGAATTAATGGACATGCTCCACCTCAGTAAATCTAAATCCCTTAGAGGCACATGCTCGAGGGACTTGAACCTCAGCACAGAAATAAATAGAACTTGCTGGAGGGACAGGTTCATAACCCAGAGGCTCCCTTCGCTCTGGAATAGAATTCCAGTTCACGTGAGGCAGAGCACCTCACTGAATCTCTTCAAGAAGAATCACGATAGGTGGATGGGGGATCGTAGGTTTGTCCCAGGGATTACTTCCGTGTCACTATTAGACAGAGGCACAGTAAACTAAACCTTAAAAAGGGCACAGTATACTCAAATCAAGGGGTGGCGTAGGCCATACAGAATCGGGCTAGGCTTATAATTGCCCCAGGGCAGATAGCCTAGTATGAACCTATGAACCTATATAAAATCATTAATGCATGTGTGATAAAATAAAGTCTGTGTAAAGCATTACTAAAAATTAATTACATTAAATCCATACTTCTGTTTATGATTTAGCTGCATGTAATTGCAACACACTAACTAGCGAGACAGCATCATTCAGTCCAGGAAATGCACAAGCATTTAACCTAAACTATCATTCATAAAAGTTCTCTGCATGCTAATCTATGTTCCCAAGTCCAGTCCTAGGGTTGAATAGAACCTGCTCTAAGATTTAAAAAAAAAACTTGTGGTTTGTATGCAGTTCAGTTTATGTTTATAAACTACGTTTTTGTTGTTTGAACTACTTTTGTCATAGTAGTGCTCGTAAATTGTTAATTTTTATCACACACAGATTAATGATCATATATTTATTATGTTTTTTATTTAATTTACTCAAATTGCTCATTAAGCAAGGTTTGAGTTGTTTGGCAACAATATGTAACATATTTTTAGCATAGTGCTACAAATAGTGTTTGGATTTAATTTATGCAAGTTCTGATGAAGTCCTTCTCATTGGGAGGATGAAAGCACTTCAGTTTGTTTGCTCATTAAACAGGTTTTGTATTATGCGAAAACAAAACTGCTATCACCAAGATGTTCCGCTCGTCAAAAAACAAAACAAAAAATACAGCAATGAAGACGAGCAGGTATACCACAAATGCAAACTGGCAATGTCCACTTGAATAAAAAAGCTTTTATTCCCAACAAGTATGATGAGCGCTTTCGCGTATAAAATATACGCTTCTTCAGATCTAACACATAATGAAAGGCATCAAGCTTATATACACAGGATCTAAGGTGTGGACACCAATCTATTAACAAATTAGTAAGTCATTTTATCAATTAAAACTAAAGCATAAAATACTTAAAGAGAATGCACCTAATTATTTAGATATATGGCAATAGAAGCCGCATAATTTTTACCATAAAAATCAGGCATTCCACGAGCTACGCTCCAAACTAAAAATCCTTTATATAAAATAATTACTTGAATGTAAGTATATTATCAAATAGTATAAATAAAGAAATACAAAAATTACAATTCATCTTATCAAGATTTATAAGGCATACTGATACCCTAACGTAGCATAAAGTATAACATAGACAATAAATGATAAATGATGTATGCTGATAATAAAACATCAATTATAAAACATAATAGATGACTATATAAAATGTATAAATATATGCATAGAATGCATATCCAAGTATAAAGATGTATTTAAAAAGTATAATCATGTCCCTTATGCAATGTATAATTAATTCTAGATGCTGAGGTATTGTAAATTTGTAAAATTAATACTTTATAGAAATAACAAATACATGTCATCTAGAATATGTATTATAAACAAGAAATGTATTAAAATATGAGTGGGAAATATAATCTGTATACTCTATCATCTACGTCCCCTTAGTATAGGTTTAAGGGAAACATACTGATTTAAACCAGGAGACTGACGGGCTTTTAATCTAAGAATCCATTCTAATTCTTTTTGTTCTAGAAAGTTAATATGATCTCCTTCCCTCTCATTTTTTAAAATTATCTGTAGCACTCTAGAACAAAACAAATGGTTATTGTTCTGAATAATGTGTTTAGCTAACGCATTTAGTTCATTCTTACGCCTAATATCATAAATGTGATTATAAATCCTTTTTTTAAATTCCCGCTTGGTAAGACCTACGTAATAAGCAGGACACATCTGGCAAGTAGCCAGATATATCAAATTAGAACTGTTGCATGAAGCATAGAATCTTGGCTTAAAGCAATAGTTCAAAGAAGGATGAATAAACACTTGCTCTTTTGTAATATAACTACACATATTACATTTCTTGCATGGGTAAGTACCCAACCTTAAAGGTATACTTGAGTGTAGTGTATCATCAATCTGTGAGTCTATGCATAATAGTCTTTTAAGATTTTTATTGTTTCTATATACAGAAGATGGATAGAAACCTACTACTTTTGCTGTTCTTTCATCAATAGTTAATACGTTCCAATTGTTACTAATGATTCTTCTTATATTCATACTATCATTAGTATAAGTTGTAACAAAGTGTACAGTATTATTGTAAGACTGCTTAATATACCTTAGGGTATTATTATAATTTGTACTAGTATTAGATGTTTTGAGATTTAGCTTTTTACCCAGTACTTCAATTTTAACAGATTCTAGTATTGCCATATTGTAGCCCCTATCCATAAAAATCTTCTCCAAACAATCAACTTCAAATATCAAATCAGAGCTTTCTTTACATAATCTAAGTAGTCGTACAAACTGACTTTTAACTATCCCCCTAAATACGTGTCTGGGATGCATGCTATCATAGCTAAGAATAGCATTCTTCCAGCAATCCTTCCGATACAAGGTGGAGACCATCTTCCCTCCTTTTATTTTTAATTTCACATCCAGAAAATTTATCTCATCGTAGGATGCTTCCATAGTGAACCTAAGGAAGCTGGTAGTATTTTCCAGAAACATTAAAAACGTCTGAAACTCTTTTCTGGTCCCATCCCACACGATGAGAACATCATCCACGAACCTCTTATATATTAAAATTTTAGAGAACAGATCATGTGTAAATAAGAATGTCTTCTCCCAGTGATAAACTAAGTTGGCATAAGTATTAGCGCAGGGTGTTCCCATGGCTACACCCCAGCGCTGTAAATACAGGGAGCCTTTAAAGGAGAAGACATTATGGGATAATACTATATCCAAAAGTTGGCAAATTAAAATGGCTTGATTACAACTTATATGTGAAAAATTTTGTAACAGTTCCATAATGGCTTGTATGCCCCATTCATTGGGAATAACAGTAAACAAGTTTTGTACATCTAAAGTAATCAAAAGATGGACCCCCTCACATAGATCTACTTCTGACCTATCAAAATATTCCAAGAGCTGATAGGTATCTTTAAGTATGCTAGGTATCTCATCCATACATGGTCTAAGTGTCTTCTCAAGGAAAATAGAAATATTTTCTGTTAACCATTTATCACCAGAGACAATGGGCCTCAATGGAGGTGGATATAGACCCGTATTGCATCTTAGGCAGATCCTTAATGCTGGGAATCCTAGGATGTTCATTACAAAAATATTGATACATTTGATGTGTGATTTGTCGACACATTAATATATCATACAATTGATCATTAACATCTTTAAGTATGCTATTTAGATCTTCCTTACTAATTTTAAAATATGTATCATTATTATTGAGCATCCTATTCATAAGGCTATCATAAAATTCTGTCTCTAATATAACTATACCTCCTCCTTTATCAGCTGGCCTAAAGGTAAGCAAAGAATTATGTGATAGCTCTGTTAAAGAAATCTGTTCATCCCTACTCATATTGAAATATTTACATTTTTTCTTTCCATTCAAAAAATAATCATAAATTTCTCGTTCACATAGCTTCATAAAACAATCAACATGCGCAGGTAGAGCAGGAGAAAATACACTCTTATGTTTACATAATTCAGTCACAGATGCATTAGTACAAATCCTATCATCACTATCAAAAAAATGTAATTTCAGGGCTACTGCCCGTGTAAACAATCGCAGGTCTATCAATAGTTCATAGAGGTAACTACCTCTGGAAGGAACAAAAGATAGACCTCTATTCAGAATACTGAAGTCAGAATCAGAGAGAGCAAACCTAGACAAGTTAAAACATAAATCATTTACTGTCTTTGTCATTGTCTCTGTTGCGAATGTCCCCCTGTATGTTTGCGCTTCCTTTGATCTCGACTCCTCGAGCGGCCCCGCTGAGAAGTATTTCGTCTCACTGGAAAAGGTAAAAAAATGCGCAGCTTGCATGGTGCCATGCTTAGGAACGGCACCTAGCTTATAAAAGGTCTCTTTGTTCGTATTGTATTGTTGGTTAGGCAGAGGGGTAGAAAAAGAAACAAAAGCCTCAGCTGGTTCCATAACATCCGGGGGTGTAGTGAAAGCTTCCTCTTCAATGTGTTCTACATTAGCTACGGGAGGAGCTGAGGAGAGTGTAGTTACCTCAGGCGCAACAAGCGTAACATCTGCAGGTGCAAAATTCCGATTAGAGCTGGTTGATGGAGATATACGTTCAGTTCTCCTCGGCCAAACAAAGACACACCCTGTAGAAAAATCACGGAAGTCACGCTGGAGCTTCTTATGTTTGATTTGTTGTAGTTTGTCAGAGTAAGATTCAATGCGTGCATATAAAATGTCCAAATTATTCAAACACTCTTCATGTTTAAATAGTTCACGTATTTCAGAGTTGAGTTTAACTATTTTAGACAATAACTCATTCTCAAGTGGTACAAAATGATCAATCATAAGCTGCATATACTTGAAGCTTGTTTCAAGATTAATTTCCTGCCATTTCTTCAATAGATCAAGTTGAGTGTCCCCATAGCTAGGCATACATAGTACCCTCATGCCTCTGGGGACCAAGCGGAAGTGCATACAAGCTTCCATATGCTTTCTTTGCCAGACAAGGTGTTGGAGTTTGTATAGATCATTCTCTAATTGTTTAAATAGAATATTAAAATGTTCAATGTCCTCAATATTCTTAGCTGTATCAGCATAGACATTATCACTTAGCTTCAAATCCAGTGTCAATAAAGGGTTGTTACCGTTGCAGGTGATGTTGTTCCATTTGTTGTTGACAGCCCTCGGCTCCGGATTGTAATCAAGCTCTACGGCCCCATTAGCCATGATATTTGGTTAAGCAGTAGAAAAAACAGGAGAATGCAAAAACAAAACTGCTATCACCAAGATGTTCCGCTCGTCAAAAAACAAAACGAAAAATACAGCAATGAAGACGAGCAGGTATACCACAAATGCAAACTGGCAATGTCCACTTGAATAAAAAAGCTTTTATTCCCAAACAAGTATGATGAGCGCTTTCGCGTATAAAATATACGCTTCTTCAGATCTAAGACATAATGAAAGGCATCAAGCTTATATACACAGGATCTAAGGTGTGGACACCAATCAATTAACAAATTAGTAAGTCATTTTATCAATTAAAACTAAAGCATAAAATACTTAAAGAGAATGCACCTAATTATTTAGATATATGGCAATAGAAGCCACATAATTTTTACCATAAAAATCAGGCATTCCATGAGCTATGCTCCAAACTAAACTAGAATATGTATTATATATTCCTGCTCTAGTCTGCTTCTTTTGCATGGACTTGGCACTACCTCGATTTGTATTTGGGTTTTGGTGTCTTTTTTTTTTTTTTAGGTATATTCACCTTTTTGTTTGGAAGCTACTTGAGTAACAAAGTATAAAGGGTAGTGCGGACTTTTCTTTATTTGTACAGGTGGTGGGCACAGTGTCCAGTGTCTTACACAGGGAAGTGTGTGTGCGTTGTTGTAACTGTTTTGAGCAATGTGTGTATGATGTGGGCTGTGTCATGACCTATGTTATACTACTCTAGTAAGGAGCAGTGTGTGTGTATACATGTGACTGTGTATTGCAGCTGAATGTCTACCAGAACACTTCAATAGATGTTGCACTGTGGAGTATTTCTTATGGATAGATCCTCGCTACCCAGAGGAGAAGTGCAGGCATCGTGTTCATAAAACTGTCCACGAGAGTTTCCTCACCTGAGGTGGCCAGAGGCAGTAACAAGCCCTTGCCTGGAGGTATGGGTGCTTCATAAATGCAAGCAATGGGCAATAGTGAACTGCTCAATAGTATGAACATTATGCCCCCACATGCATGCCTATGTCTGACCCTATGCATCTCCACGATAGATGGTGGAGTGGAAGTGGTAATACTGTGTGTGATGGACCTTGGCCTCCCACAACCATGATGGTCCTCCACATTGGAGGCAGAGGTGAATTGACCATGTGGCACTTGCCTGGCACATATCCTTGAGAGCACAGGGTGACCTTAGTCATGTAAGCTAGAGAGAGAACATATATAGGATGTCATACATATAAGGCATGTAATCCCTCAGGCCATCGTGCACACCCTGTAGGATATGTATCAACTCTACAAAGACTAGAGTTGCTAGCCTAAGCCTCTGTGATGGTCCTGCATGTGAGGGTTGCTGTAGACATTGAGAGAGTTAGTTCTGGGGGTTCCGGTATCTACATCTAACAGCATGCTAACCATTGCTGTCCTCCCCATGCCTAGTGGAGTTTGCAGCCGATAATGTGGCCTGTGGCAGAGCAGGAGACATACCTTCCTGGCAATCTCTGTCATTGACAACTTGTTCTACACTATCTGTATATCTTAAATGGGTTTCACAGCCAAATCCCTTGTATACAACACAAACACCATGACCCTTGACTGTGCCAACTGTTAATCTCCATCACTGTCAGACTCAGAGCCATCATTAAGCAGTGGCATGTCCATGGTAGAGGAGTCAGATAGTTCACCACCTGTGAAGACACCAAAAGAAAACATACACTAAGAAAGACCCATCACCAAGAAACAGTAAACATGGCTTACAGTGGAAGAAAGTAATAAAACAGACCTTACCTTGTGCAGGTGCTCTTATTTGTATACCTGATGCTCTATGCAACAAAGGGAACTATATTTATTTTTATAAACAATCTACATACTGCCATTCACCCTGCTAGCTCAGTTCAATATGATGATGACTCATCTCTTATATGTGCAGCCACACTGCTACCCCATCGCTACCAGTACTTCAGGGCATCACTCAAAATTATTTTACTGCTATCCAAATGATGCAAATCTACTGTTAAACACTAACAAAAAAAACTTCTACTCTTCACTCCTAAACAATATCAAAATAAAACACAATCTTTTGAAATAACCTCATCCAACAACATAAAACTAAACCACAACCCAAACAAAATTTCTGTTCATCCTAATTGACAATAACCTCAAAATTGGCCAACACATACTGCAAAGCATTAAAAAAATCACAACAGAAACTTGTCTCTCTCTATAAAACCAAACACAACCTGAAAAGAACCCTAGCATCTACCTGCCTTTTTCCATCCCTTATATACATCTCTCACCTATTTTTACAAAATTAAATACAACACTTTTAGCAAAACTCTCCACCTGATACAATAAAGTAGCCAAATCTTCTGCCAATCTTGTATATAGGACTCATCAATCTAGAGCTCTAAAGCAATTAAAGTACCTCAGACTACCCAACTATTTAATACACAACTTATTACTGCAAATCACAGTCCATAAGGAAAGCAAATATTTTTGAAGGACTCTTGTCATAGGGGATGTCCTTACATTCACAGCTGCAGTATTCCTTACTAATGGGATTCCCTGCCATGAAGCACTCTGTCCGGCCAGTTTACAAAAGATTTCCTTTGCTTTAAGGTATGCTGAACGTCACCTGTTTACTCCTTGCATAAGGCAGGGCATAAAGGTGACATTCAGGTGTACCATCCTCCCTGTTTTAACAGCCAGTCTGTTGCATACATCAGTTTTTTTACCGTTTTTCTGTTTATTGGCTTTTCTGTACTTACTACTGTTTGCTGGAGTCCTCACAGTTGCAGATAAGTACCCAGTTGGGTTTTGGATACTTAGTGCTGTTTGCAGTTAATGTCATCCAGGAAGGGTAAATGCCAGTGTGGGAGACTGATTTTCCATAAAAACCATCATAATAAGTGCCTTTTTTGCCTTGGTGCTGCTCATGACCATACGTCTTGTTCAATTTATCAGGCATTTGTCCCCAAAACTCTTTGTTCATAGGTAGGTACTAGGCTATCTTCCCAGGGGCATTTATAAGCCTAGCCAGAATGTGTTGGCTTTCGCCTCCCTTTTAGAATAGTTTCCTGAGCCTCTGTCCAGCAGGGCCATTGAAGTGATCCCAGGGGTAAATTTACGATTTCCCATCCACTCGTCAAGATTTCTCTTGAAGAGAGTCGGTGAGGGGCTTTGCCTAACATAGATTGGGATTCTATTCCAGAATGAGGGAAGTCTGTGGGACAAGAATATATCCCTCCAGCATTTCCTATTTATTGTTGTGCTGAGGTTTAAGGCCCTAGAGCGTGTGGCTCTAAGAGATTTGGTTTTCTTGAGGCGGAGCATGTCCATTAATTCCAGGTTAGACATGGCCTTGTACGTCAGGCAGAGATCACCTCTGAGTAGTCGGTAAGCAACAGAGTAGAGCTGGAGTTTCTTTAGTCAAGCTGCATAGGGCATCTGTTTGAGGCCCACAATCCTCTTGGTGAGGTACTTCTGCAGTCTTTCCAGCTGTTGTAGGTGCAGAGTAAGGTACATCCCAAATGGGGCATTGTACTCTACTATGGGCCTGATGAGCGATGAGTAGAGGGGCACAATGACCTCTCTTGATCTAGATGTGAACCCTTTCATGATTAGGTGGGCTACATAGAAGGATTTTCTAACCACTTTGGCAATGTGATTATCAAAGGAGAGGTTGCTATCTACTTGGGTTCCCAGATCCCTAATTACATCTTCCGTACTTAGTGGATTACCACCTATGTGGTAGTTCATGGGCACTTTGTTTTTCCCAAAGGGGATAACTATGCACTTTTTGGCATTTAGCTTGAGGTCATGGTTTTGACACCAGGTATTCGTCTCCGTGAGACCCTTCTGGAGGATGCCTGTGTCAGCTGGAGAGTCGATTATGGCCCCCAGTTTGCAATCATCTGTGAACTTGGTCAGCCATAGTCCTCCTGTGCTTGCCTGTACCTCAGAGGGAGAAGTATATACTGAACAGGAGGGGTCCCAGGACTGAGCCCTGTGGGATGCCACTTGTAACCAGTTTAGAGTCAGACATGGCACTCGCAACTCTGACCATGTGAGTTCTATCCATGAGCCAGTTGGCAACCCATCTTGTGACATAGGGGTTAATGTTCAAGCTGGTAAGCTTATCTATAATGCTAGAGTGGGGAATGGTGTCGAAGGCCTTTGCGAGGTCCAGGTAGGGTGTGTGGACTACCTTTCCCTCATCTATGGCCTTGATAACTGTTTCAAAGTAGTAAACTAGGATTAGGAGGCAAGATCTGCCTTTAACAAAGCCGAATTGGGTAGGGTCCAGTGGCTGGAGGTTCCCATTGTCTCTGTTATTGAGTTCCATGATGATGCGCTCCATAGCTTTGAAGACCAGGCTAGTCAGGCTTATAGGGCAATAGTTCCCAGGATCTGTTGTGGCACCACCTTTGTGGAGCAGGAAAAATGTTGCTGTACGCCATTCTTTGGGTACATAGCCTGTGGTAAGGCTGAGTTTGAACAGTGAATTTAGTTGAGGGTTTAGTTCATTTTGAAGCTCGTGTAAGACGCAGCCTGGGATACCATCCGGTCCCACTGATGCTGTGTTTGTGGCTTTGGAAAGGGCTGTTTTCACCTGTGTGTCTGTGATGTCTGGGGCTCTACATTCTTCTGGGAAGGACATGGGCCCTTTTGGGGGTGGGGGTGGGGGGTAAAGTTTGCACTGAACCTGTCAGCCAGGATGTTGGCAATGTCAGTTGGTTCAGTGTATTTTTTGCCATTATGCACTAGCTCAGAGCAGATCTGAGAGTTGCCACCTAGATTCTTGACATAGCTAAAGAAGGCTTTGTGATTATCTTTAGAGTCTTTGGCAATTTTACTTTCGAAGCTGGCCTTGGATGATTGTATGAGGGATTGTAGTCTCTTGCTAATACTGATCAGGGATGCTCATAGGTTCATAAATTCATACTAAGCTAACTGCCCTTGCGAGCCATTTTAAGCCTAGCCAATTATCCCTTGTGAGACTCAAACCCTGCACCTTGTGTTTGTAAGGCAAACACCTTAACCATTAGGCCACCCTCCCAACCCCTTCCCTTTTTGGGATTTTGCTCTATCATGTAATAGTTTCCTTCTTCTGTTGTATAGCTTATTTATGGCCAGGGTCCACCAGACTAGTTTCCTCTTTTTGGAGGAGTGAGTCTTGGTTTTACTTGGGATGGCTCAATCCATGCATTCCTGTAGGTGCTCATAGAATGCATTTGTAAGGGATTCTGCGGTTTGGGCAGCATTATCCTTTAGCAGGGGGGCTTTGAAACTTTCCACCTCGGTCTTGAGAAGTGCGAATTTTGCTTTTGAAAAGTTTTTCACAGTGGTTTCCTTGACTGGGGGTGGGGTCGGGATGTGGATGTCCAGTGTGATTAGTTTATGGTATGATCTTACCAGCGAAAGGTTTACCTCTGGTGTGGAACATTGATCCCCCATGTTGGTGATGATCAGGTTCAATATGCTATCACCTCTTGTGGGAGTGGTGACCAGTTGTTCCAGGGTGTTTGAGTTTATAAACTCTAGGAAGCGTTGGGCAAAAGAGTTAGTACTTGAGTAGTTTTCCCAGTCAATGTTTGGGTAGTTGAAATCACCCAATATCATGGTGTTTGGTAGGACCTTCATATTTTCCAATGTTCTCAGGAATGCTGAGTGGGGGTCCTGAGACAAGGTGGGTGATGTGTAACAAGCTACAATCTGAAAAGCAGCTTTGCCCACTGTTAGTTGTACATGGATGGTCACCGAGGCCTCGTGCTGTGCCACTAACCTGGAGGTGTGGGTATCCTTGATGAAAATGGATACATTCCCGCCTTTGGTATTTCGGTCCAGGTTCTGGGGCCTAAAGGTATGGTATGAGTTATAGCCTGGTAGTGCTGGGGTGCTCTCTGGAGCCTTGAACCAGGTTTCTGTTACTGCACAGATATCGATTTTCTCCATACTGAGGAGTGCCCCCAGTGCATGCATTTTGAGGTTTAGACTTCTGGCATTGAGTAGCATTATCCTCAGTTTTTGGTTTCTTGTGTTGTTTATGGAGGTGGGTTTTTGTCTTTTGAGCCTTGCCTAAAAAAGGCACTATGGGGGTGGCAAGAGCCCTGGCCAGTATTCAAAAGCCTAAGGGCGACAGGTGCAAGCCGTCTCTGGTGAAGCAACGTGGCTTGTTGAGCATGTCATCCCAGGCTGACAGACACTGGATCCCCTTTGAATGATACCAATAGCTCAGCCAATTGTTAAAATTGATCATTTTATCTTTATACTGTGGCATCATTCTTGGTGAGGGCAAGATGCTACTCAGGGTAAGGGTCATACCGGCCTGGGCTACAAGATCAGAGAGCTTCTCTACGTCTCTTTTCATGTAGTCCATGGAGGTACATCTCAGGTCATTCACACCAACATGGACAATGACAGAGTCATATTTGTACCTGTTTTGGAGTGACCTGAGTGCTTGTGTTATGTGGCGGATCCTGGCACCCAACAGGCAGCTTACAGTAACCTTCTCCTTGTTCAGTCTAGTGAGTGGGATGTCAGTGTGCCTGACAATAGAGTCACCTATTACTAGTGTATTGGGTGTGTTATTTAGCCTTAAGGGCTGTGATTGCGTGGCACACTGACTTTGTGAAGTATGTGATACGTGGTTGCTGTTGGGGGTGGATGAAGCTTGGATGTCTGCTTTGGAGGTCTTTGCTGCTTTGGCAGATTTTTATTTAGACCCTCCAAGTATGTTTTTGTGTATTTGTGTGTGTTGTTTGCTGGTGCAGATATGACTGATCTATGTGAGACTGGTAGTGTGGTGCAAGTGTTTCCCTTCTCCTCATGACTGACTGTTCTAGTCTTGGGTCGAAAGAGCTTGGCCTTCAGTTTGGCTGTATAGTTGCATCTCTCACATACATTTGTGTTTGTTGGGAGGAGGAGGAGGAGAGGGTTGTCTGTGTACATGAGGCAATTAATTGTAACATTGCCTCAAGATGCCCAGATTCACCAGCTGGCCTGGAGAGTACACCTGAAACTGCCCTTTGAACATGCCTGCACAGATTACGTGAACTGTTTTACTGATTGTCCAGTAGGGACGAATAGGGAGCCTTGTACTTCTGTATAGTATAGGGAGGTGTTGTGCTAGCATTTATTAGTGCTTACTAAGAGATTTGAGCAAGTGCTGGACTGTAAAAGGAAAGTTTGAGTGCATAAGTCGAGAGTTTGACTAGTTCCAAGGGAAAAATTGAAGAGCAGACTTCGTGGAGCTGGGACTAGTTTAACCCTAGCTAACCAGTGCTGCGCGGTGCTGCCCAGCGTGCAAAACTACGCAAATGCGGGTTTTATAGCAGGGAGATGAAAGAGAGAGAGAAATTAGCCCAAAATGGCCAATAAACTACTAGTTGCTAGGCTAAGACCACTCCTCCAGGGACAGATAGGGTGCTCAAAGCTCCCCACTCTCACTCACTGGTGAACAGAGAAACTTCCTTCGATCCAAGTAAGGTATGGGAAACACAGGAACTTGTACCACAGCCCTGAATTTAGCAGAACCTGAAAACTGGACTAGACTATAGCTTAGAAAAGGCGGGAAACAAGAATATATATTTTTTTCTTTTTTTTTTTTTTTTTTTTTAAATAGAGTAACTTTACTCAAACACTTTAAATGCACAGAAAAGGCTAGCACACGAGTGTGTAGCCTACAGCAGTTAAACAGATGATTTGAACACAAAAAATGAATAAAACGACTAACAAATGCAATCAGAAAAATAAGTACAATTTGCAGCAAAATAAGCTTTTTAGAACACAAAAACGCTTGAAAATTGTGTTTTAGGCGAAATTAGCAATCAACAGCAAAAAAATGCAGAGAAAGCATACTTAATCAATCCAGTCTCTCTTTTGTCACTGTGCTGCTGTAGGACTCTGCAGGACACCACAAGGAGCTTGCTGAGCTGTATACAACAGTATGTAGTAGGTTTTCTTCCCTTTCCTTGTACCTTGTGAACCAGTGACTTAAGCTATGGATGTAACTTCCTGCCCAGAGGGTCAGCCATCTGGGAAGAAGAAGGTGCATAAGGTAAGGGTGGAATCTTCCGCTGTCCAGCCTGTGTTTCTCCTGAGGTTATTATGCACCCAGAGGCTCACCTGGTTGTTTTGTCAGATTCTTCTTCCACGTCTGGGTTGTGCAGATTCTCCATGGTTTTACTTGGACTGTTGTTCCTACTGGGGCAATCTGTTTTGAGGTTGGTATGCCTGAATGTCACCTTTATGCCCTACCTTATGGAAGGAGGAAGCAGGTGACATTCAGCATACCTTAAAGCAATGGAAATCTTTTGTAAACTGGCCGGATGGATGGCTTCACGGCAGACCCATTAGTAAGGTATACTGCAGCAGTGAAGGCTGGGACATCTACTGTTATGGTAAGATTTTACACAACTGTACTGTTTTATTGTACAACACACAGTTGTCAAATTCACCAGGTTAGACAAGGAGAAGATAGTGGCATGTTACTTATCAGGAGATAGGATAAACAATATCCTGCACATACTCAAGTCCACGCACCACAGATATACGATTCTACCATAGCCCATGTGGATATAAATGACATACCTCACTGGACTATATGAAGAGACATTATAGGTCTTACAGAATATGTGTCACAGACAGGTATATGCCTCACACTGAGCAGCATTCTGCCTTCACCAAGGATTATGAAACAGTACTATCAAAAAATGACAAATTTTTACAACTGGCTTAGTTTCTGGTATCAGTCCAGTAGTATTAAATATCTGTCAGCATGGGGAGGACATGGTTAACAGACCATGTTGCTTTGCCAAGGATGGTCTGCCCCTGGCCCCACTGGGCTTTCAAACATATCCATTCCCTTAGAGCCTTTTTTAGGTAAAGCCCAAATGAGAAACCTTCCAACATTACAAGAAAAACTCAAAGCAACCCTAAGGTGTTACTGCTCAGTACTAGGATTCTCAACAAGAAGCTCCAAACCCTACAAACTCTCCTCATTCTGGAGAATATAGAAATCTGTGTCATTACTGAGACTTGGTTTAAAGACACAGAAAGTACTCCAGCAGTGCAAGGATACAGTGTCTTCCACTCATTTAGACCAACGGCATCACAGACAGGGACTAAAGGTGGTGTCTCGGTTTATAGCATTAACAAATATACCTCCAGGTTGGTAAACAGGTGGATGCCCTGGAGTACATCCATGTGCAAGTCACTATAGATAAAGTCCCTTATCATACCCTAGCAAGCTGTAGCTCACCATCTATGCCACAAGAATCTCATAACTCATACCTAGACCTATTGGAGATATAAATCATCCAACCAAAAAGCCTATTCATGGGGGACTTTAAATAACCCACTACAGACTGGGAAGCATACACTGCCTCAATTTATTAACACAAATACCCTGGACCAAATACTGCTCACTCCAATCAGAAGTTCAAACATACTGGTCCTAGTACTTACTCACTAACAAGGGAGTACTGCAGCCTCCCTGTGTCACATCCTCACTGGCGAGATCGGATCACAAAGATGTCTCCTTCAAAATAAAAATTAATTCAGAAAACCCAGCTAAGCCTGTAACAGTTAGAAACTATTCTAAAGCAAACTACATACTACTGAGTGACAGTTTATCTAAATTCAGCATCCTCACCAAACTCTGAGATAATAGCAACCTATGCAGAATTATTCACAGAAACCCTGTACAAATGTGCAATCAACTGCATAGAGGTTTATGTACCTACCAGAAGTAAACCCATAACAAATACATAAAACAAACTACACTGCTGGAGTTCTAACCTTAATAGAGTATATAAATAAAAGGAAAAAGTCATGGCCAAAATCAGAAAGAAAAATTCTCAAAGATAAGAGATCAATTAAACAAAAAAGAAAGAGTTAATTGAAGTCCAGCATGGCCAATTAAGAGGTCAGGATGGCCTCTCAGGCTAAAGACATCAATAAGGCCTTTTTCAGCCATGTCTGAAACCTTAAAGGTAATACACAGTGGTGTGCTGAACTGGTGGTAACTAGCATCACCTTCACCAAGCAGGGAGGCAAAGCGAATCTGCTGGGTGACAAATTAGTTTTAACTATACCTCCCACTCTCCCCCAGCTACCCTATGTGAAATCCCTTCTAGCATACCCCCCCCAATTAACATCAGGGAACAGGTCCTGGTGGTGCTTGACAGTCAAAAACACTGCCTCAGTGGACCCCAACAAATATTCCAGGCTACTACTAAATAGTTTAAAACAACCAATTAAGACCACTTGAGACATTCTTCAACTACAGCCTAAAAACAGGTTATGTACCAAGGGAATGAAAGACTGCAATGGTCATCTCTCTTCACAAGGGTGGTCAATCAACTGACCCTAGAAACTACAGACCCATCAGTCTAAGTCTAATATGCAAAGCCATGGAATGAATTATCTTGGTAATGGTCAACAAGGATATTGACAGCCTACAGACACCAGAACCATCCCGTTTGGCCTTGTCTTGGGAAGGTCTTGCCTACTTAACCTGGTAGACCTCTTCAAGGGGGGTCTTCAACCAAGGCAATGGGTGAGAGGAGGATGGTGTATACTGCGTACCTTGACTTGGCTAAAGTGTTCAATATGATACCCTATTCAGGTATTGTTGACAAACTCACCAAACTAGACATAAATCCCTGCATAACTCACTGGATTATCAGATGGCTTGGAGACAGGACCTATGAAGTCAAGACTGGTGAGACCACCTCCACCAAGAGACCACTCACCCAGAGTACTTCAGAGCTCCATGATGGGTTCACTCCTGTCTGGTATCTATTTCTCAGAAGTCAAAACTAATTTCATGGGTAACAGGCTCATCAAGTTTACAGATGACTGTAAATTGGGAGCCATCATAAATTCCCCAGTGACACAAACATCCTGCAAGAGGGTCTTATACAGACAAATGACTGGTGTTAAAACCATGGATTAAATCTAAATACCAAGAAGTGCATTGCACTGCCCTTTGAGAAAATGTCCACCTAAATTAATTACTACATCAGTAAAACACCCCTAAAAGTTGATCCTGTACAGCTAGAGCTATAGCAACATATATAGACAGTAAACTGGCCTTCAGACAACACACAGCCAAGACAGTAAGAAAGTCATGCCTTGTCACCCAACATATAAGTAAGAATATGGCATCCAGGTCAAAGGAAGTAATACCACTTTATTCTGCCCTTATCAGACCCATCATTGAGTACAATGCCCTCTTTGTATATGCCTGACCAGGCATTTGCAACAGTTGGAACACACACAGAGTTTCTTCATCAGGAAAATCCAGGGTATTAACACACTGTCCAACACATTTTCTCCTTAAGGCCCTATCTCTATACTTAGTCTCCTGCAGGTTACTGAGATGCGATCTATGCCTGGCATACAAGTGATCCTCAGATCCAGCCCTGGTGGATCTTTTGTACATTTGCAAAAAGGACAGCACCAGAAATGCTTAATCCAAGGATTTAATCTTTGCCCGTGATATAAATAGAACATGCTGGTGAGAATAATGTGCGTCTCAAAGGATCCACACGCTATGGAATAGTCTCCCCATCCATGTGATGCAGGGTTCATCCCCGACCCTATTCAACTGTAATTTTAATCATTGTATGGGAAACTGTAAATTCATCCCCACTCTGGTCCCCTTGTCTCTGACAGACATAAGCTGACAGCAAGTAAAATATTCCCAGAAAGCAAATATTAAGTAAAATATTACCCAATTAACATACCTTCTCCCCACAAAACCCTTAGCTACATCCTAACAAATCCCTCCAGACAGACACCTTAAAATACATGGGGACAGACATGGATTGGGTTACATGGCTAGGATAGCAAAGACCCTGTCAGTCATAAGTCTAGTATATACTTATGAACCGATTGTTTCTTACCCTGCTATCCATGACTGACTGGCTGCAAAGTGCCTCTCTCCCGCTTCTAGCTTTAACTATTATCTACCAAAAGTACAGTTTTGTACCTACCATAAATGTAGATGTTCGAAGATCCACATTGCTGCAGTCCTAACACTTGGGTAGTCCGCTGTCCCAGTCGGCCCGAATACCAAAGTATATGGCTGACGTCGGTCAAGGCGCATTAGTCTGACGTCAGGACGTCAGGGTACAAATGCGCATGACCGACGTCATATCCTCAGTCTTTTCTTGCCCCAGATGTCAGAAGACCCTAAAAAGATAAGGCTAAAACCAAAAAACACCACACACTCCTGCACCAAATATATTTACAATATATACAAATTTACAAGAGTATAACCTCACCCACACAACCACCCCTAAACACAGAGGGGAAGGAGGGAGGGTAAATTGGACTGCAGCAATGTGGATCTTCGAACATCTACATTTATGGTAGGTACAAAACTGTACTATGTTCTTCATACCACATTGCTGCAGTCCTAACACTTGGGTAGAATCCCAAAGCAGAGGTAAGGGAGGCTGGCAAATCATAAGGAAGCAGGAGCTGACAACATGCCCTGCAAAATAGCCGTGGCAAAACCAGCCCTAGATTTAGAGTAGAGAGGAAGGTGGTAATGCTTAGAGAAAGTATGCACTGAACTCCAAGTAGCTGCCTCCAAAATATCCTTAGTTGCCACCCCTTAGAAATGCTGTTGAAGTGGCAGTAGCCCTAGTGGAATGAGGCCTAATCCCAGCTGGAATCTCCTTGCCATGATGGGAATAACAAAATGCAATGCAAAACCCAATCCACTTAGAAATAGTTTGTTTTGACACAGGCTTGCCCTGAGAACTCAAAGCAAAAGAAACAAACAACTGCTGAGACTGCCTAAAATCCTTAGTCCTGCTTAAATAATAACGCAACTGCCTGTGTACATCTAAAGTGTGCAAAATCTTTTCCCCTTATTTTGGGGATCTGCATAAAAGGTAGGCAAATGAATAGTTTGGTTTAAAGCCACACTAGAAACCACTTTAGGTATAAAGGAAGGATTAGTACGTAAAGATACCCTATCCTTATGAAAAATCAGGAAAGGCTCAACCGCCATAAGGGCCTGCAATTCAGACACCCTTCTTGCAGATGTAATGGCTAACAAAAAGCAGTCTTCCATGACAAATATTTCAATTCAGCAGTAGCTGCAGGCTCAAAAGGTTGTAGAGTGAGTTTCTCCAACACAAAATTGAGGTCCCAAGCAGGAGTAGGAGCTCTACGTGGGGGTCTTATATTCTTTGCCCTCTAAGAAATTGCTTGAACAAAGGATGAGAAAACAATGGTGGGTCACAATCATAGTGAGCTGAAATTGCTGCAGCATGAATCTTAATGGAAGAGAAAGACAAACCTTTGTCCAATAACTCAGTAAGATATTGAAGAGCCACACTCAAATTTGGCTCAGAAACATCCAAATCCTTTGCTGCACACCAAAATAAAAATCTCTTCCATTTTCCTCCGTACACTTTCCTTGTACTAGGTCTTCTGGCTTCCATAATCACATTCAAAACTTGTTGAGGAAGCTGAGACCTGCTATGGTTCAAAACAGAATATGCCAAGCTGTTAGATGAAGAGAGTGAAGCTTGACATTGAGCAGATGCCCGTCCTTCTGAGACAAAAGGTGTGGAATCAAAGGTAAGGGCCAAGGAGGCTTCCTTACCAGACTCCTCAGCAATGGGTACCAGTGCTGCCGAGGCCAATCTGGAGCTATTAAAATCATCCTTGGCTTGTCTTGTCTGACCTTTAGAAGTACCTTTGGGAGGAGAGGCAGAGGTGGAAAGGCATACACATGAAGATTTTTCCAACTGAAAGAAAGAGCATCCACTTTCCAGGCTGTGTGATGAAACCTTTTAGTGCAAAACTTTGGCAGCTGGTGGTTTAGTGGAGAAGCGAACAGATCTATGTCTGGAGTTCCCCATGACACTGTCAATGTCTGAAATACATGAAGATCCAGTTTCCACTCGTGGGGATCCATGATTTGCCTGCTTAACACATCTGCTAAGGAGTTCTGTGCTCCTGGCAGAAACCTTGCTTGAAGATTCAGCTGCAAGCTTAACGCAGTCTCCCACAAAATCATTGCTTGCCTGCATAGAGGATAAGAATGTGTTCCCCTTGTTTGTTGATGTACCACATGACAGTTGTGTTGTCTGTTAGAATCAACACCTGCCCTGGAAGAAGTAAATCCTTGAAAGCCAGTAATGCAAACTGGACTGCTAACATCTCCTTCATGTTGATATGTAGATGCTGCAGTCTGGCAGGCCACTTGTCTTGTATCCACTTTCCATTCAGATGAGCTCCCCAAGCTGTGTCTGAGGCATCTGTCGTTAGAATCTGACTCGCCTCTGGCCGGGTCACAGAGAGTCCCTTGTTTAGGTGACATTCCTGAGCCCACCACAAAAATTCCTTTTGAATGCAAGGTATTATTTGAATGACAGTGTCCAAATCCTGGCAGTGCTGTGTCCATACATTTTGAGATACCATTGTAGCTTCCTCATATGCAGTTTGGCATTGGGAAGTACCAGAATACAAGATGCCATGAACCCTAAGGCTTGAAGGACTGTCCTTGCAGTCAGCCCGGACTGATGAGATAGTTGATGGAAGTAAAGAGAAAGATTCTTTTGTTTGTCCGGGGTTAAAAGGCCATCTGGGTTGCTGTATTCAGTCTCACACCCAGAAAGCACATGTCTTGAGAGGGTACTAGACTGGACTTTATTTCGTTCACAGAATACCCTAGGCATCTTAGCACTGCTATCACATATTCCAAATGCTGAAGAAGCACATCCCTTCCTTGAGCCAGAATCAGGCAATCGTCCAAATAAGGATAGATTTGTATTCCTTTTAGCCTGAAGAAAGCTATCACTGGAGCCAGAACCTTTGTGAATACTCTGGGCGCAGTAGACAAGCCAAAGGGCAATGCAGAGAACTGATAATGAGAATTCCCAGCTCGAAAACGCAGATACTTCCTGCAAATTAGTCTGATAGGAACATGAAGGTAAGCTTCCTTGAGATCCAAAGTTACCATCCAGTGATCTTTGCCCAGCAGAGGTAAAAGCTGTTGTAACGTCAACATTTTGAACTTGGGAATGTCCAGATAAGTGTTGAGGATAGACAGATCCAAAATTGGTCTCCACGTGTTCCCCTTTTTTGGTACTAGGAACAGGCGAGAATAAAATCCTAGGCCCCTTTCTGGCACAGGAACCGGCTGAATGGCCCCTATTTGGAGCAACAGAGAAATTTGCTTGTGAGCCTCTTTCCTTTGTTGAGGAGGAATGTCTGGCATGCCTTTGAAAGGAGGCAAGGTATGGAAATAAAACCTGTAACCATGGTGAATGATATCCAATACCCATCTGTCTTGGGTAATTAAACTCCAGTTTTCTTTGAAAAGTGCCAACCTTCCTCCCAAAGGTGCTGCCAGACGAGAAGATTCTGGCAGCTGAAAAGGCAGGTCATTGTGTCTGTTTACGAAAGGACTGACCCCTGCCCTCACCAGAAGACTGAGCAGGTGAACTCCCTGTCCTAGGCCTAAAAGAACCTTGAGCTCTGCCTCTACCACGTCTAGACCTGCCCCTAGACTGGGAATCATAAGCAGGATATGTCCACCCCTTGGTAGGCCAATTTCTACTAAATTTCGGAGGCTGAACCTGCAAAAAATCTTTAACAGTCTGCATAGACTTAGCCTTGTCTTCCATTTTCTTTAGAACTGCTTCCACAGGCGAACCAAACAACACATCAGATTGTAAAGGAGCATCTAAAATCCTTGTTTTCACATGCTCAGCTAAATTCTGATCCCTCAACCAGGCGTGCCTGCGAAGAACCGAACCAGTGGCAGCCACCCTCGAAGAGGCCTGCACAGCATCAAAACCACATTGCAAAGAATGCTTACCCACCTGTTCAGAAACATGAACTAAATCCTGCAACTCTTTACACTCAATACCTTCCGCCAAAGCATCTACCTTAGACTTTAATTGTGAAAGGAGATAATTTTGGTATTTCAACATGTGAAACTGGCAATTCAAAGCTCTCATGGCCAAAGTGGAAGAAGTATACACTTTCTTTCCCCATCTATCCAAAGCCCTAGCCTCTTTATCTGGAGGAACAGGATTTTTAACAACAGAAGCCTTAACACCTTTAGGCCCCTGTGAAACAGTTTCTGGGTCTGCCCTAGGACTCTTAAAAGATACTTATGAGCTTCAGGCACCCTATAATATCTATCCGGTTTAACTGGAGCAGGAGGCAAAGAGTCAGGGTTCAGAGAAGCCTCTGCAAAAACATCCTCTACCACATCTAGAACAGGAGGTATAGCTAAAGGCCTATGCTGGGGTAGAAACAAAAATTCCCTAAGCCTTTTCCTGGAATCAGAGAAATCCTGACCTTCCCATTTAAAATGCTCCCTCATGGAATGAAGAGACTCTGAAAAAGAAAAATCCTCAGGAGGAGAAGCAGAAGGAGTAGAATCATCTACATCAGAATCAGAGTAAGGGGAATACTCCTGCAAGTCTTCAGCCGAAGACTCAGAAGCATCCGAACACTGCTCATAACTCCCAAGCTCAGGTTCCACCCTAGGCCTCTTATCAGGAGGGGGCATAGAACCTCTAATCATTGTAATCAAATCTTCTGCCATCTTAAGCATATGCTTCTTTGGTACAGACCCTGAAGAACTAGGGGTAACTCCTGAAACAAAACCTGGCCTGCCCCTAGGAGAAGCCTTGGAAACAGCAGGGGAGGGCCTAACCACCTTAGGAAGGGAAGGAAGAACAGCTACCTGAGAAGCCCCTTCCGCCTGGCCTACCTCCTGAGAGGTCACATCTTGCAGTAATAAAGTCTCTCCCTGGGATTCCAAAGAAATTTCTGGCTGAACCCCTGGCTCCACCGAGCCCTCTAAAGAACCGACGTCCGGGACGGACGGTTCTTCCAGCCTAGGCTTTGCTGTTTTGTACTTGCGCTTTTTTGACGAAGCGGGCGTCGGAGCATCCGACGGCATTTTATAATTACACCGCTTCCCAAAAACTAACCTGGCACAATCTAATCTTCTCTTTATAGTGCGTTTGTTAAATCTAGCACAAGAGCGACAGCCAACAACATCGTGCTCAGGCCCTAAGCAAGGTATACATAAGGTATGGTAATCCCTATGAGGTATCTGTTTCCCACAAGAAATACAGTTATTCACTTTTTCTGACATCCGGTAAAATACTGAGGCAAGAAAAAACCAAAATAATCCCCAACGGGGTACTTAGCCAACTTGGATTCGGTCTGAAACTCCGACTTCGGAAAATCTCAGAACGCCAACCTGCACTTGCAAAACTGCTTCTGCATCGGACCATGCGGCAAAAAAGACTGAGGATATGACGTCGGTCATGCGCATTTGTACCCTGACGTCCTGACGTCAGACTAATGCGCCTTGACCGACGTCAGCCATATACTTTGGTATTCGGGCCGACTGGGACAGCGGACTACCCAAGTGTTAGGACTGCAGCAATGTGGTATGAAGAACATCTACTGTTTCACACTCCTTAGCTCAACTGTATTTATTCCTAACATCTATACTGTAATCCTCCTTACCCATGTTTTATAAGTCATATCTAATGTCTGTCACATATATTTGTACATGAATTGTTTGTATACTAAAGGTTTTATACTTTGAATTTCATATTATATACAATGTCAGCAAGGAAAAAAATATTTTATTTTTGTACAGTGTCAGTATGTTTTTATCTAAATTTCTCTATGTAATTTGTAAATATGTAAGCTTTTCTCCCTGGGCCTCTGCTGAAATTGGGCTTTGCCCAATCAAATTTCCTGGTCAATAAAGACAAATAAATAAAACAGATTTACTGATATAAAGTATACTACCCAGTTCAAAAGTATGCACTCCACACACCATCACTGATACTCCTGGGGCATATTAAGAAACTCTCCTCATCAGACAATGGTGGTTCAGCATCAGCCAGCCTCCCATCACAGTAACCTCCTCTGCCAGGCGGTCAGTGTGCTGTTGGGCAACTTGAATAACGTCAGTGGCCTGCTGTCTAACCTGTTGGTTCTCTCTGCCATGGCCACCTGGAGCACTGATATTAACTGCATCCTGTCAGGTATGGTTGCAGTAGGAGTGGTTAGATGTCTCCTGGCTGAACATCTGCCGGCCATGGTAATGGAAGGCCTGCAGCAAGACCTCATACTGTATGTGGGAGAACTTGACTTTGTGCCTTCTCTTTTCCAGGCATTATGTTGTATGGGGAAAAAAAACTGTGTGATGATACTGGATATGGATTTTTATATATATATATATATATATATATAGGTTTAGCTTCAAAACATTGCAGCCCACATCATCTAAGCTGAAACCGGAGAGACCAAAATGTAAGTGCAGAATCACAAATTCCCGGAACACTGTCTTTCTTTTCCAGGAAAGTAACCACTTGGCCAACAATGGAAAAAAAACACAACAGGTAGGAAATCACACTCATCAAAGTATGGGGCTTCACCCCCCCCCCCACACCCCTACTTAAATATATTAACGCCAAGATCACAATACAAGGGAGAAATTGCAAAGTTCACACCGGTGGTCAAGTGGTTACTTTCCCGGAGAGGAAACACTATGTTCTGGGAGTTCATGATTCTGCACTTACGATGTTTTGGTCTCATTGTTTTCAGCTTCAACAATGTGGGCTGCATCATTTTAAAGGGGAACTATATATATATATATATATATATATATATATATATATATATAAGGCAACATCTTACATAATCAACTACTACTGCAGTCATACTGGTGTCTGTAAACATAATATTGCCAGAGACACATTGGCATAATGAAACTACTGTCACAGATGGTATCATAGCACTCCCAGCACACAGTAAGATAATAATATAGCCATTGTACATGTTATATTTAGCCTGCACTTCAGTTTGCCCAACATTTTTTTTCCAAACAGCCCTGTCACATTTTCTGTGCAACACTTGCTCATTGCTGACCTGGCATTTGACATGCCATTTTATGCAAGGGTATCTAGAACATGCATCTTTACAGATATAAACCACACTTATCAAAAGAAAAAAAAAACATTTACAGGGCCAGAATGGCTGCTGTCAGGATATTTGTCAACCAAGAGGGTGGGTAATATATCAGATTGTTTTCTGATGCACTTCCTGCCATAAAGACATAAGCAGAGTCTGTCTATCCTGATCTATATGGGTGTCACTGCCTATATCTGCAACACTGTATACTGTCTTTGTACACTGGCTAGCCACAAACAGGCATAGTACATATAACTGCCTATCAGTCCTTAACACTAAAGATTATGCTCAACTTTGATACCGATGCTACTGTATCAAGTCCCCCTGTCAAGGAAAACCTTTATCTCACAATTCAAATGCATAATACATATGACTGCACATACAGTATTACAATTAATACTACATTATATTAGGTATTATACTGTACATACATTAAGCTTGCAGTACCTCAGAAGTGACCAGTAATCACAAATCTAAGCACACCCACATGCATTAACAGCAGCATATAATGTTTTGGAGACCCTATAATCTTGTTTTAAGTTTCACAGTATCAGTACACAATTCTAAAAAAAAATATTCCTTTGCATTTGCAGCTTTAATGCTGAATTGCTCCTTTATTTTCAGTATTTTCCCCCTAGGTAACCTCCCATTTTGTTTAGTATACCTGCTGTTATTGCACTTCTTACTGTAGCAGTAGCTTGAAAAATAATCCATGATATTAAACCCTCACATTTCATGTAAAGTTCTGCAAACAAGAACCTGATTAAAGAAGACTAGTTAAAATAAAAGTCAGAAAAGGCTAATGTTTTCCTAACCAAGGCAGCTATAGTGCTCCCTTTCAACAGGTAGTGTAACTATAACCCAGTTCAGTTAGGTTGCTAATAGTGTTATTCTGCAGTACAATAAGGCTCTTTGTAGATGTTGGGTTTTATATTGTTTACATATGAGCCTCTGAGCATTGTGATCTTTCTACATGCCATGGCTGCAGCCAAGTCATGCTAAGCACTCTCACTCTAACAAACCTCCTGAGCACTTGGGGAGTACATTCAGTATGCATGGGTAGGTTAATGACACAAATAAGCACATCATGCAATACGTTTTACATCTGAAGCTAATGGGGATACTAAACAGAAAATCTGTTCTCAATGCCAAACCTTGTGCATAGATGTAATGCAATTTCTCATACCTTTATACCACCATGAAATGTCAACATTTTCAAAGCTACCTTTCTTCACACACAGTGAGAGACTTCACTTCTGAGATACTGATGAGTAGCAATTGCTGAAACAAAATGCAGGTATGACCATGTGATCCCATTATTCTCTTGAATGAGTCCTAGATTATGGCCATGCCTTCCAATAAAACTGTGACTGGTAGGGTTCCCCAGTGGTGCAGTGAGTCGAACCTTCACTCCTGCATACAAATCACTAGAAGTGTCTGTATTGGAATCTCAGCGTGGGTCGCTGGCACCGTCCTGCCAGAGCTGTCATGATGCCACAGGCATATATTGCACTAGTGATTAGTGCAAGCACCATTACAGTGACATTCTAAGCTGATGGGAAGAAGAGAGCAGAATAACAGCACCTGAAATGTGTTGTAAGTATCCGACCAGTTTGTAGATATAATTGTTTTCCTGCATAATGCGTAAGAAAAGTTGTGGGCATGCTATTCTAAACGGATAGATTTTCCTCTACTGCTCAGGATAATCATCTCCTGTCTGTATTTTCTTTATTTAAATGCATTTACTTCAGAAACTTTAGTTTTACTGCATTAGCTCTGCAGCAGAAGTATGCATATCAATCACCCTAGTGTGGTTAAGTGTGGGGTATGATACATATACATATGTAGTGATACTAAAGCTTCTATTCTAGTCTGAGGATGACTCAGCACTTATGCGGGCAGTGTATGTGGCCATTTCAGGTGAAATCCTGTACAGACAAGTATTACAGTAGATGTAAAGCAATATCTTTTGGCTTCTCTCGTTAGGGGTCGCTAGAGTGGATTACTGGTCTGCAGACTGATTGGTAGTGGAGTTTTTACAGTGTTGAGTTGCCAGCCCAGTGCCCGATCTTCACAGAAGGAACACACACACACACACACCTGCATGTCTTTAAAATTCCCTCGACCACAGGGAGGACATGCAGACTCTGCACAGAAGGTACTGAAGCTGAAAATCAAACCGGAGAACATCTTGCTGTGAGGTGACAACACTAACCGTTGCACCACCACAGCTGACCCAAGATTTACACTAAATGATGGGTACTAAAAGGTAAGTGGTCAGTGACTCAAAATGACATCACAGCACTTTTCAGGTTGAATAGCACTCAGACACAAGAGGTAGTAAACCACAAGAATGTTTACATGTTTAAAAAAAAATCTACTCTATTGGACAAATCCATGTTTTAACATCTACTCCCAAAGTAAAGTGCTACTGGAAAACTTGTAGGAGCATTCAAAGATGAACACCTAAAATTTGATATTCACCTGCAACAAAACATTGAAAAAACACATCAGAAACTTGGAATGCTCTATAGGCATAACATACTCCTTAGACCATTCAACAAACAAACCCTTGCCTCCACTTACCTATTCCCTTCCCTAATGTAGGATTCCTCTTCTACTTACCAACCTCCAAACCTCTCTAAAAGCTAATCTTGAGAAATGTTATAATAAAACTGCATAATTTGCAATTCCAAAAACTTCTCACATCACTGTACTGCTCTTCACTCCCTAAAATGGCTGAAACTACCAAACTACTTAAAATATCTGCAACTTACTACTGCTCACAAACTTATTTTTAAACCTTCTGATTTTCCCGTTCTAAGTTCTATCTTCACCTTCTACCTCCCAAATAGGGCCCTTAGATTGGAGACTCAGCTACTTCTTCAGGTTCACAAACCAAGCCTCATTCTTACTCTTTAGCCAAGAATTGGAATGCTCTACTAGCTATCAGAACAATCTTAAATCCTGGCCACTTCAAAACTTTTCTCCACACATCTTCCACCTGGAAAGTACAGTTGTGTACACTTACCATAAATGTAGATGTTCAAGTGCATTCACTGTTGCAGTCATTACACTTGGGTTATCTGCCTGCAGGTAGCCCTCAGTCAGCCTGAATAGCAGAAAAGTACAGTTTTGTACCTACCATAAATGTAGATGTCCGATAGGCATGCATCTGCAGTCCTTACAAATGGGTTGTCCTGTCGTCAGGCAGCTCTTGATCGGCGGATTCCAAAGTCTGGGTCTGGCCTCGGCTGGTGTCGCACTTCACCCGACGTCATAGCTGCAGTTATTCGGGTATAAAGGCATCAGCCGACGCCATTTTCCTCAGTGTTTCTTGCCCCAGATGCCAGGTGCCCTCTAGGAAGGCTAAATTTGGATAAATGCAAATAGTTCCAAATAGTAGAGAGCAAACAAAAAATAAGCATGTATGTACATATATCCAAACAAATACACCATAATAGATTCCCCCAGCTAGCTACAAGATGGGCAAATACCCTAGGAGTACCACAGAGGGAAGGAGGGTGGGTAATCCTGACTGCAGATGCATGCCTATCGGACATCTACATTTATGGTAGGTACAAAACTGTACTATGTCCTTCAAGGATGCATCTGCAGTCCTTACAAATGGGTAGAATACCATAGCCAAACTGGGGGAGGAGGAGAAATAAGATTATGGTGTAGTTAAGATCCCTTGCAAAACAGCAGTGGCAAAACCTGCTCGGGATCTGGAGTATAAAGGTAAATTATAATGCTTGGCAAATGTATGCACGGAGCTCCAAGTAGCAGCCTCTAAAATGTCTTTGGTAGCCACTCCTCGTAGAAAAGCTGTGGTAGTGGCTGCAGCCCTTGTAGAGTGAGGCCTGATGTTTTGTGGAGTTTTCTTCCCATGGTAGGCGTAACAAAATCTAATGCAATTTCCTATCCACTTAGAGATAGTCTGTTTTGAAATTGCTTTTCCTTCCATTCCTGTTGCATATGCTACCAGTAGCTGGTCAGTTTTTCTATTGGCCTTGGTCCTGTCCAGGTAGTAACGTAATTGTCTATGTACATCCAAGGTATGCAACAGTCTTTCTCCCCTGTTCTGTGGGTTGGGGAAGAATGTAGGTAGGTGGATAGCTTGGTTTAAAGATACCCTGGAGACCACCTTTGGCATAAAAGTAGGATTTGTTCTCATGGACACTATCTTGATGGAAGATCAGGAAGGGCTGAACTGCCATTAATGCCTGTAGCTCAGATACCCTTCTTGCTGAAGTGATTGCAAGCAGGAAAGCAGTTTTCCATGATAAGTATTGTAATTCTGCTGTTGCTGCTGGTTCGAAAGGGGAGTGTCAACTTTTCTAGCACAAAGTTCAAGTCCCATGCTGGCAATGGTGGCTTCCAAGGTGATTTTACAATTATAATACCTCTCAGAAACTGCCTGAGCAGAGGATGTGAGAAGACTGGAGGATCCAAGTTGTATTCTGCTGAAATAGCTGATGCATGAATCTTAATGGAAGAATAGGACAGGCCGTTGTGGAAGAGCTCTGCCAAGTATTCCAGGATGTTGGCTATGTTTACCAGTGACACATTTTCTCCTTTTGCAGTACTCCAAATGTGATATCTTTTCCATTTTGCTGAATAATTTTTTCTTGTTGAGGGTCTGCGAGCCTCCAAGATAATGTCTTTAACCCTTTGGGATAAACTTGGGTTATTTGGTCTTATGCAATGTTCCAGGCAGTCAGCTGCAGTGTTTTCAGGTTTGGATGCAGGGTGTTGTAGTTGTTCTGTGTTAACAGTAAGGGAACCAGTGGTAGAGGCCATATTTGTTCCCGAGACATGCTCCTCAGTAATGGGTACCAATGTTGCCTTGGCCAGTCTGGAGCTATCAGGATGATCCTTGGACGGTCTTCTTTGATCTTCAATAGCACCTTGTGCATCAAAGGAAGTGGTGGGAATGCATATGCTGTCAGGTTTTTCCAACTGAAAGATAGGGAGTCCACTTTCCAAGCAAGTGGGTGATACGTCCTTGTGCAGAATTTCTTCAGTTGGTGATTGCGTGGGGATGCAAATAAATCTATTTCTGGTAATCCCCATTTTCTTGTAATGGTTTTGAATATGTCCGGATGCAGCATCCATTCGTGGGCATCCGTGGTAGTTCTGCTTAGTATGTCTGCTAGTATGTTTTCTTTTCCTGGCACAAAAATTGCTTGTAACTGAATGTTGAGGCTCAGGGCCACATTCCAGAGTTCCATTGCCATCCGGCATAGAGGGTACGAATGTGTGCCTCCCTGTTTGTTGATGTACCACATAACTGTGTTGTTGTCTGTCCTTATCAACAGTTGACCTTGTCGACGAAATGGTCTGAATGTCGGAATTGCCAGTTTTACTGCCAGCATTTCCTTTTGATTTATGTGTAAGTGCAGCTGGTCTTGAGTCCATAAGCCTTGTATGCACTTGTCCAGCATGTGCGCCCCCCAACCGAGGTCTGAGGCGTCCGTTGTGATGGTCTGGCTTGGTTGAGTGCTGTGGAAGGGCAGTCCTTTGTTTGATTGACAGGCCTGGGCCCACTATTTGAATTCTTGCTTCAGGCATGGGATTATTGGAATTTGGGTTTCTAGGCTGTGCTTGTGCTGAGACCATAAATTCCTTAGGTACCACTGTAACTTTCTCATATGCAGTCTGGCATGTGGAACCAAAATTATGCAGGATGCCATGAAACCCAAAGCTTGCAGGACTTTTCTTGCTGTTAGCTGGTTCTGTTTTGTTAATGCCGGGAAGTAGAGAGGGAGTTGCTCCTGTTTTTCTACTGTTAGAAATGCCATTTGTTGTGATGTGTCCAGCTCTGCCCCCAAAAAGGTTATCCTTTGGGATGGTATCAGCCTTGACTTTTTTATATTGACTGTGTATCCCAGGGCCTGCAGTAGATAAGTGACCCTTTTTAAGTCTTCTGCTAGTTTGTTTTTGTTGTCCGCTTGTAACAGGCAGTCGTCCAGGTAAGGGTAGATTTGAATTCCCTGAAGCCTGCAATGAGCAATTACTGATGCCAGGCATTTCGTGAACACTCTGGGCGCAGTAGATAAGCCAAAGGGCAATGCTGAGAATTGATAATGCTCTGATCCTGCAAGAAATCTGAGGTATCTTCTGCAATTTGGTCGTATGGGGACGTGCAGGTATGCCTCCTTGAGATCTAGAGTTACCAGCCAAGACTCCTTGCCCAACATGGGAAGAAGCTGCTGTAGGGTCAGCATTTTGAATTTTGGGATAATGAGGCATGTGTTTAAAGCGGACAGGTCGAGAATAGGTCTCCATTGGTTTTCTTTTCTTGGTACCAGGAAGAGCCTGGAGTAAAATCCTTGTCCTTGCTCCATAGATGGTACCTTTTCTACAGCTCTCATCCTTAGTAAGTGAGTTATTTGCTTTAGAGCTTCTGCCTTTGGATTTGGAGGTAGGTTTGGCATTCCTCTCTTCCTTGGTAGAGTATGGAAGTGAAACCTGTAACCTTGGTCTATTGTCTGCAAAATCCATTTGTCTGCTGTGATGTAATGCCAGTTTACTGAAAATAAGGCTAGCTTTCCGCCTAAGGGTGCTTCTAGTTGTTCCCTGGTAGGCGGTGCTAGAGCAAAGTCACTGTGATTGTCCTGTAGTCGTGGTGGTGGCTGAATCTGTGGCTGTACCTCGCTGGTTGTTAGCCTGCCACTGACGTCCCCTGTAGGCACCTCTGGATTGACCCCTGCCTCGAGCGCCTATTCCTGCCTCTCTGAGCTTTGGAGGTGTCTGGAAAGGACCAATTCTTGGAGGGCCAATTCCTGCTAAACCTTGGAGGTTGGACCTGTAAGAAATCTTTGACTGTCTGGACAGATTTTGCCTTCTCTTCCATCTTCTTCAGCATCTGTTGTGCAGGAGAGCCAAACAAATTGATCTTGTCCATGGGAGCATCCAGTAGCTTTGATTTAACATGATCTGGTAAGGCCTGCTCTTTTAACCATGCATGTCTTCTGATCACTGTGCCAGTCATGGCTGATCTAAAGGAAGCCTCCAGTGCATCATAGCCGCATTTTAAGGAATGGTTACTGACCTGCTGAATGTTATGTACCATTTCTTGAACAGATTTTTTGTCTAATGGTTCATCCGAGGACAGCTTTTTAGTTAACTGGTCTAACATACATTCTTGATACTGGATCATGTGGAATTGACAGTTCAAGGCCCTAGCTGAAAGAGTAGCAGAAGTGTAAACTTTTTTACCCCATCTCTCTAAGGCCCTAGATTCCCTTTCAGAGTGGAGGGTTTTGGTAGAGGTAGCTGCTACAGCCTTGGGTCCCTGGGAGATAGTTTCGGGATCTGCAAAAGGGGCCTTATACAAATGATAATGTGTGTCCGGAACCCTGTAGTACCTATCAGGCTTAGCAGGGGACGGAGGAAGAGAATCAGGAGCAGTACAAGCATCATTAAAAGCATCATCCACAACAGTAAGTACTGGAGGAATGGCTAAAGGCCTATGCGGTGGCAAATGCAAAAAGGTTCTAAGCCTTTTCCTAGAGTCTGAATATTCCTGGCCCTGCCATTGAAATTGCTCCCTCATAGCATGCAAGGTTTCCCCAAAAGAAAATTCCTCAGGCGGAGAGGCAGAAGGAATGGACTCTTCTGCATCAGAGTCCTCATAAGGAGAAAAAGGGGCCTCTGGAGGGTCTGAATTATCTGATTCATCAGAGGAGCCATCTGAAGAAACTGGCTCAGGGGGCTCTACTCTAGTCCTCTTCTCTGGAGGTGGGTGAGAGGCCCTGTCTGGATGTGTTTGGGATCCCCGGATCAAGGAAATGAGATCCTCTGCTAGACTAAGCATTTGTGAACTAGAACTGGGCCTGTGAGAGGGGGTCTTAGCAGGCACAGTTTTGGTAGTCTTTGCTGCTTTAGCCCTGGCAAAGGCCTTAATCGACATGGATGCAGGAGGCCTAGCAGCTCCACGTGCAGGGGTAGAAATATCCAAAGGAATAGTATCTGATAAATCCTGTGAACCTGCAGGAGCAGGTGGGATTTCAGTAGCAGATTCAGCCAAGCTGGATGAGGCCTCGGTAAGTGGCAAGCTTTCGGCCGAAGGAAGAACCGTGGACTCGGTTTCAGCCGAAACCGAGACACTTGCGGTTGGCTTAACCGCGGTTTCGGCCGAAACCGCGGACTGCAAGTGTCGGTCCTTTTCCTTGCGTTTTTTAGAAATTTGCGTAGTCGGAGTATCCGACGGCATAATGTAAGCAAAAGCGGAGCCGAAAAACTCTTCAGCAAATTCAGACCGACGTCTAAGCGTTCGTCGGTTAAAAGAAGCACAGGCTAGACAAGCTGCTACGTCGTGGTCTGGGCCTAAGCAAGGTAAGCAGTAAGAGTGGAAATCTTTATGAGGTATTTGTTTCCCACAATTTAAACAGTTATTCACTTTTTCTGACATCGGCTGAGGCAAGAAACAGTCCCCAACGGGGTACTTAGCTTTTTAGAAGTCTTCGGTAGTAGTAGAAGTATTCGGTAGTAGTAATCTCTGGTTCTGACCGACCGGCACTTGCGAACAGCTTCTGCTTCGGGCGCCACGCGGCAAGAAAGACTGAGGAAAATGGCGTCTGCTGATGCCTTTATACCCGAATAACTGCAGCTATGACGTCGGGTGAAGTGCGACACCAGCCGAGGCCAGACCCAGACTTTGGAATCCGGCCGACCGAAGGGCTGCCTGACGACAGGACAACCCATTTGTAAGGACTGCAGATGCATCCTTGAAGGACATCTTAGTATTTCTGCGTCGGTTGCTGTCGCTCCAGGACAGACATCAGGGATATAAAAACAGGCAGTCGACGCCATTACATCAGTTTTTCTTGCCCCAAATTTCTGGAGCCCCCCAAATAGGGAGCTAAGTTATGGTGGTGAAAAACACCCCCAGTAAAAAGTAAATACCAATACCACAGAAGGGATGAGTATTAAAACATAGATAGGAGATAGAGAGAGAGAAAAAGACAAGGGGGGCTGGAGGGAAACCAGGACTGTGACAGTGAATACACTTGAACATCTACATTTATGGCAAATGTACAAAACTGTACTATGTTCTTCATGTTTCACTGTTGCAGTCATCACACTTGGGTAGATTCCCAAAGCTGAAGAAGGGTGGAGGCAGTCAAGAAGAGTTAGGGCTGGCTATTATGCCTTGCAGGAGTGCTGTTGCAAAACCCGCACTGGATTTGGAAGAGATAGGCAGGTGGTAATGTTTGGTGAAGGTATGTACAGAACTCCAGGTAACAGCATCCAGGATGTCCCTCGTAGTGACTACCCTGAGAAATGCTGTAGCGGTAGAGGTTGCCCTAGTGGAATGTGTTCTGACCGCCTGAGGGGTTGGTTTCCCATGGTGCTTGTAGCAGAAATGGATGCAGTGTGCTATCCATTTCGAAATTGTTTTCTTAGAAATGGCCTTGCCCTCTGCCCCTGGTGCAATGCTGACTAGTAACTGGTTAGATTGCCTGAAGGGCTTAGTCCTATCCAGGTAGAATCTGAGCTGTCTATGCACATCCAAGGAGTGCAGGATCCTTTTCCCTTTATTTTGAGGATTAGGGAAGAAGGTAGGCAAATGGATAGATTGATTGAGAGCTACATTGGACACCACTTTAGGCATAAACGAAGGGTCAGTCCTGAGGAAAACCCTGTCAGAATGGAAAATAATGAAGGGTTCCACAGCATTAATGCCTGTAACTCAGACACTCTTCTTGCTGAAGTGATGGGTTAGACGTAAGGCTGTTTTCCAAGAGAGGAATTTTAACTCTGCTGCAGCATCAGGCTCAAAGGGGGAAGCATAAGCTTCTCTAATACAAAGTTAAGGTCCTAGGCAGTGGTGGGAGCTCTTCCTCGGGGGCCTTAAATTGTTGGCTCCTCTCAGGTACTGTTTGATGAGAGGGTGAGAAAAGAGACAGGAGGCTCAGTACTGTAATGAGCTGAGATGGCAGAGGCATGAATCTTAATGGATGAGAAGGGTAGGCCTCTGTGGAGCAGTTGTGCTGGGTAATCTAGAATTTGAGGTAAGGTGGGCACGGCTGTGTCCTTTCCTTGAGACTGGCTCCAACAATATCATCTTTTCCACTTTTCAGAATAGGATTTCCTAGCATTAGGCCTTCTGGCCTCAAGGATAATGTCCAGCACCTGTTTGCTGAGGGTTGCTGGTGGTGTATTCAGGGGATAAGCCAGGTTGCAAGGTTCAGGGTTTGCAGCTGTGGATGCAAGATCTGTCCCTCCTGCTGGGACAGCAGGGAGGGGGTCTGATGTAGGTGCCAGTGTGGCACTGCTGTCAGACTGCATAGGAGTGGGTACCAGTGCTGGCGTGGCCAGTCTGGGGCAGTAAGGATTGTCCTTGGTCTGCCCTGTTTGATCCTTGAGTAGTACTTTTGAGAGGGGGAGCAGAGGAGGAAAGGCACAAATTGAGAGGTTTTTCCATATAAAGGATAGGGCATCCACTTTCCACACTTTGCTGTGAGGATTTCTGGTGCAAAATTTGCTCGACTGATGGTTTTGGGGGGAGGCAAACAGGTCCACCTCTGGTGTCCCCCGCCTGTGGATTAGAAGTTTTAATGAGCTCGGTTGCAGTTTCCACTCATGTGGGTCCAGTGGATTTCTGCTCAAGTTGTCTGCGAGTGAATTTTGTTTGCCTGGCAGGAATTGAGCTTGCAGGTGCACTTGGTTGCTCAAGGCTGTGTTCCACAGGGCCATGGCTAACCTGCAGAGTAGGTAGGAATAAGTTCTTCCCTGCTTGTTTATTTACCACTGTCTTTATCAGGAACTGTCCTGGAAGGATAAGGTATTTGAAGGCTGTACAGCTAACATTTCTTTTTGATTGATATGCAGGGGAATTTGTCCTGGGCTCCATTTGCCGTGACTGCATTTGCCTGCCATGTGAGCCCCAAATGCATAGTCTGATGCATCTTTTGTCATTGTTTGGGCAGCGAGGGGTTGAGTGAAAGGAAGACCCTTGTTGTGGTTGCATGCCTCTGCCCACCAAAAGGAACTCTGCCCTTAGACAAGGAATGATAGGAATCACTGTTTCCAGGTCCTGAGAATGTTGACATCAGAGACCAAGTACCACTGAAGTTTCCTCATATGCAGTCTTGCATATGGAATTAGTAGAATGCATGAGGCCATGTCCCCTAAGGCTTGCAGTATTTTTCTTGCAGATAGCTGGGTTTTGGTGGCCATTAGTTTGAAGTAGTTTGTCAAATAAACCTGTTTTTCTGGAGTGAGGAATGCCATCTGGGAAGTTGTGTTCAAGTTTGCTCCCAGGAATACAATCTTTTGGCTGTGCACCAGTTGTGATTTCTTTTTGTTGATGGTGTACCCCAGAGAAGTTAGAAGTTTCTTTACAAACGTCAAGTGCTGACGTAGCAATTCCTGACTGTCCGTCTGAATCAGGCAATCATCCAAGTATGGGTAAATTTGAATATTTCTCTGCCTGCAGTATGCAATGGCTGGAGCCAGGCACTTTGTGAATACCCTGGGCGCAGTAGATAAGCCAAAGGGAAGTGCAGAGAACTAATAGTGCATAGAGCCTGCCCTGAAACATAGACATTTCCTGCAAGATTCCTTATGGGGATGTCCAGATAAGCTTATTTTAAGTCTAGGGTGACTAGCCAGGCATCCTTGGCTAGTATAGGACGAAAATGCTGCAGTGTAAGCATTTTGAATTTTGGGACCACCAGGAAGGTGTTGAGAAGTGACAGATCCAAGATAGGGCGCCAAGAGCCCTCTTTCCTGGGGACCAGGAACAGTCTGGAGTACAAACCCTGTCCCCTTTGCTCTGTTGGAACAGGTTGAATAGTCCTAATACTGAGAAGAGAAAGTACTTGCTTTTGAGCCTCTGCCTGCTGGTTTGGAGGAAGGTCTGGCAACCCACGTGGGGTTGGCAGTGAGTGGAAGCAGAATCTGTATCCCTGGGATACAATGTTTAAGACCCATTGGTCCTGGGTAATGGACAACCAGTTTTTTGCATGCAGGGTGAGTTTTCCTCCTAGGGGTGCAAGTACTTGGGCATGGCTGGGAAGGATGATAGACAAGTTATTGTGAACTTTTTCCATAAGGGGGTGGCTTACCACTCCCTGTTTTTGAGATGGGAGCACTCCATTGTTTAGATCTCTGCATACTCTGACACTAGTCTTGGTGGTCTGTGGCCTCTGGGTTTGGACTGAAGGCCTGGGAGGGGATGGAAAGGACCAGTTTTTAGAAGGCCAATGCCTACTGAATCTGGGTGGCTGCACCTGTAAGAAAGCTTTAACAGTATGCATAGATTTAGCTTTTTCCTCCATCTTTTTAAGAACTTCTTCTGCTTTTATGCCAAACACTCCTGGCTTAATGGAGCATCTAGCAATTTTACTTTGGCATGTTCTGGCAAGATTTGTTCCTTCAGCCAAGCATGCCTTCTCAGTACAGACCCAGTGACAGCAGCCTTGCAAGATGCTTCTAAGGCATCAAAACCACACTGCAAAGTATGTTTACTAACTTGGTTTGCAGAATGCATTAAGTCTTCTAAATCTTTATTTTTCTGTACAATCTGGAAGAACAACCTTTTTTGTTTAATTAGTTCCATAATATGTTGCAGGTACTTCAATGTGTGAAACTAGCAATTCAAAGCCCTGATGGCAAGAGTTGCAGAGGTAAATACCTTCTTACCCCATCTATCGAAAGCTCTAGAATCCCTGTTCAAAGGGGTAGGGTTTTTGGCTGTAGTAGCCTTAATGCCTTTAGGTCCCTGGGAAATGGTCTCTGGATCTGCAGTGGGATTCTTAAAGAGAAATTTGAGAGAGTCAGGTACTCTGTAGTACCTGTCAGATTTTCTAGGAGCTGGTGGTAAAGTATCAGGAGTAAGACTGTATTCCATGAAGACATCATCTACAATATCCAGGACAGGGGGAATAGCTAGAAGCCTGTGGTGAGGCAAGTCTAAAAATTCTCCAAGTCTCTTTTTGGACTGAGGGTAGTCCTGGAATGCCCAGCAGAAATACTCTCTTAAGGTATGCAAGGTTTCTCCAAAAGAAAAATCCTCTGGAAGGGAGGCAGAGGGTATGGAATCCTCTGCATCTGAATCCTCATAGGTAGATAAGCATATGTTCTGGTAATCAGAGGGATCAGAGTCATTGGACTTGTGGTCTGTAGAATCAGAAGGAAAATCAATTCTTTGTCTTTTAGAGGGGGAAGGCTATGCGGTCTGTCTCTGTAGTTATCCTTACATTTTTTGGAAGATTGGTAGTCGGATGGCTTATCAAAGCCATTTCGGAATACAGAGAATGAGCGTGAAAGAATTTAGTGACAAAGATAGCCCGAAGAATAGTTTGGGCGTTACGTCACAAAACTGACAGTGAGGAACGTCGTGGTCTGGGCCTAAACAGGTGATGCAGTAAGAATGAAAATCTCTGCGAGGTATTTGCTTTTCACAGGAAAGACGACCGTTAACTTTTTCTGACATCGGTTAGAGCAAGAAAAAAGGATCCCCCAATGGGGTACTTAGCTTTAGAAGACTTCTGCTTCAGGCTCCCTCGCAGCAAGAAAAGCTAATGCAATGGCATCGACTGCATGTTTTATACCCCTGACAACGGACGTCATAAAAGAGGTGACAGCATCCGATGCAGAAATCCCAAGACTCTGGTATTCAGGCTGACTGAGGGCTACCTGCAAGCAGATAACCCAAGTGTGATTACTGCAACAGTGAAACATGAAGAACGTCTGTAAGCTCATTCAGATCTGACCCCATCCTGATGTAGCTCTATTACATTTCAAGGGTCTATATTAGAACATCGAATATTTAACAGTTCGAATCACTAAAGGTCAACCTTTAGTGATCGAACTGTTAAAACACTGAATGCTCAGGAAAAAAATAAAAACACCAAAAAAAAAACTGTGTAGGAAGGGGGGCAAGCCCCCCTGCACCCCCCACACCCCCGCTACTTAAATATACCAACTCCAAGACCACACTACATTGCAGTAAATGGAAATCTCCCCTTACAGAGATTTCCGTTTACCTGTTCAATGTTATGCAGTTTCACTATTCTCATGTCAACAATGTCAGATTCGACATTGTCGGCTTTCGAGAATTTAATATAGACCCCATTTCAATTATCATTACCTCCTTTGCGACTGACTTTAGACCCACCCTGCTTTGAAGTCGCCAGCATTCTCGGCATACCTCAAACAGCATAACTATACTCTCCAGTACAATTAACCTGAGCACATATTTTTCCATATATCACCTATAAGTAATTTAGTGCCCCAAAATATTTCAGTGCTATTTCTTTATTCTATTTCTCTTGTCTCAGAACATGGAAGTTCAACCAACTTTCCTGTTGAAATCTTACAGTTCCACAAAGGAATCTGTCTCAGTCATGCATAATATGCACTACCTGCATTTTTCCCTGTTATTCATTACCCACAACTATACATCCTGAGTATGATTTTAGAAAAACATTATAAAGCACACACAACAGCTAGAATAAAACTTTTCTCCAAACTGTAGTTGGGGAAATTTTTACAAGAGGGATGAGTGCCATAGAGTGACACTACATAAGTGAACTGTTAAGTACTCACCTTTGGTTTGTGAGGTATTGTTTTTACCCATACCTGTAGAAAACTAAGGATAGCATGAAATGCTGCAATATGCTTTTATCTCCCTTACTAGCTATTTGAAGTGATAGATTTGTGTCACCGTGGTTGACTACAACTATTTGACTGTCCAGGCAACTTTCACACCTAAGCAAGATCAAAGGTGAGATAGTGGAAATTGTTTAAGGCCTGCAACTTTGAATATTGTAACCAAGGAAATCTAAATGTAAAGAAGTGAGAGTCATTTAAGCAGCTTAAGTTATTACAAATCAGAGTAATTCAATGAAAACAATTATACTGGCTTTGCCTTCTGAGAAGTCTGTGGCTCACAGCTCTGTCAATTTAAGTAAATGTATATAAACACCATATTTATTATATCTGTGTTGTGTCATTTTCAGACTGCATTGCCAGAAGAAAGAGATTGAAAAATAAAATCACACAGTATGGTAGCTGCAAGATGGCCATTTTGGGTCATAAAAGAAATTAAAATATTTTAAGAAACACTTGGAATAATTATGATGCATTAATACAGCTTTAGATTTCAAGATTTGATGAAAATATATTTTTTCCAATTTCATTTTCCATTAACATTAACACTACATATGCCTGTCTCTTCACCTAGTATACAGAAGACTCGAGCCCATCCTGATGCTTCTGTAGGAGGGACACCCAAGAGGCATTCATCCAGGTTCTTGTTAACAGACACACTGGATCTTTTCCTACCTTCAGGCTGAAGGCTGCACTATCCCACCTCTCCTGAAGGCTTGTCAACACTTTAAAAAACAGGTTGTACGATTTAAAGGTTGAAACAATCTTAGTGCCACTGTACCTGTAGAACAAGGCAGAAAGATGTTAGGGAGGGACTAGCTTATCGAAGTGCCATATTTTTTCTCCAGATATGTTGTAAATACAGTTCCTCAGAATCATTCTACCTAGCTTTCTATACAATACAAAAACAGCAAATCAGACAATGCCTTGGTTTTCACAGCTCTTACCTGCATGGGCTGATTATCTGCTGCACTGACATACTATATCACATAACAGGTCTTTTAATACATTTTCATATTCTAGGATCAGTGCAGCCAGTAATGCACAAAACAACAGGCTTGGATTACAAAGATGTTTCACAAGTTGTGCTGCTGGAATATATTCAGACCGGCCCTCAAAAGTTTAGAAATACAGGCAGTCATCCCTGTTTGAATCTTCCATCATAGTCCTGTACTTCCATAAAACAGTGTTTCTTTACAAATAAAATAACATTCACAAGTGATCATCTCTGAATGTCATACAAAGATATAAGACATCCGCTATTTAATTTCCTCAAAGAAATGACAGTGCTTCACAAACACAACTTGAATAATCATCTCAATACCCAATATTACTTTGACTTCTATCAGCCTTTTAATTTCTCCACCTCTGATTAACTAATGAACGCATCTGAATTTTAAAAGCCTAATTACAGGTAACAATGCTTCTATACACATCTTGAACCATGTGAATACTGGGAATATGACTGCATTTAAGGTACTTAACTGCGGTGGTGGTGCTGCGGTAGCGTTGTCGCTTCATAGCAAGATGTCCCGTTCGATTCTCAGCTAGACCGTCTTCTGTGTGGAGGCATACGTGAATGGGGCGTGCCTTCGTTGAAGGTTGTGCGTCAGGGCTGGTAACCCGGTACGTAAAAATCCACTACCAATCATTAGCGGACCGGAGTTACGTTGTGGCGAGCCCTAACTGGAAAAAGCCGAAAGACGCAGAAATGTCATTATGATAATTTATTTAAAGCCTTTTTTGCATCACCGCATGAGGTTCCTCAATTAGATTCTGGGCTGGGGTGCCTTCTGTTCAGAGTCTGCATGTCCTCACTGTCTTCGCATAGGTTTCCTACGAGTGTTCGTGTCCTCCCACATTCCAAAGACATGCAGTAGATGAATTGGACTCTCTAACTTGACCACAGTTGTGAGTGTGTGGTGTGCATGAACTACTGCAGCAGGGCAAGCCACTTGGCGGTGTAAACCTTATATAGATTATCATCACTACTTCAGTGGCACCATTGACCGTGTAAAAAAAAAAAAAAAAAAAAAGTGAGAAAGGGGGGTTGTGGATGGATTTGTGTTACGCTCCCAGAAGGTTTTGCCAATGTGACTGCAAAGACGAGTCTATCCCATGCTGTGTATGAAGTATAGCTTCAGGGATCAGTGCCTTAACACAGTTACAAAATTTAAAAGAAAAAGAATTTCCTCAATTATCTAAACACAACTGAATGAAGAAACCTTTCAAGGGATAAAAATATGCAAGCTCAAACAAGCAGATTGTTCAACTTTATTGAAGACTTAACCATGAGAATGGCACATGGGGAATGATCCAAGAATCATATAGTATCTTATACAGTCTGCTTTTATTCATTAGTGGCTGTGATCTGCATCAATGAAGTGCAGCAAAGCTACTTTTAATGTCTGTTAACTGTACAAATCATCACAAATTTTGTCCATTTTTAGTCATAAAATTAGTCTCAAATGTAATCAGTCTATCCACAACCCCTTTTCCCCATTTTTGCACATGGGATTAGGGCGTCACTTCTGCAATGACAATCATCTACAGTCAATGTTCTTACCACTGCATCTCGAATGTAGTATTTGTGTAAATTAATGTGTTTGTAAAAAATCTACTGTAACTAAAGTAATGATGCAAAATAAACTTGCCTTTGTGCACAAGGAAGTCTCTACCACCCCACCAACCAGCATAAAAATATCATCTACTTTATATCAGAACTGTGCAACTAGCTAGATTAACTCCATACCTTTCTGTTATACAAAAATTAATTATACTAGTAAATATCATCATCAGCCCCTTTTCCCCCATTTTCTACATTGGGTCCGGGAATCGTGTTAACTTAAATGTTGCCATCTCTCTCTATTCAGAGCCACTAAATATACTACTAAAATGAACTCCGTTAATTTGACTGCAGTGATGCTTTTGTTTTCATAACTGGGGAAGTTAGTATGGTCTGCTTTTGTAAACTGGTAAACACTGGGTTAGGTATAGTATATTCATAGGTAGGTACTAGGCTATCTGCCCTAGGGCATTTATAAGCCTAGCCAAAATGTGTTGGCTTTTGTCTCCCTTTTAGACTAGATTCCTGAGCCTCTGTCCAGCAGGGCCATAGAAGTGATCCCAGGAGCAAACTAGGATTTCCCATCCACTCATCAAGATTTCTCTTGAAGAGGGTCAGCGAGGGGGCTCTGCCTAACATGGACTGGGATTCTATTCCAGAGCGCAGGAGAACTTTGGGATATGAATCTATCCCTCCAGCATGTCCTATTTATTGTTGTGCTAAGGTTTAAATCTCTGGAGCGTGTAGCTCAGCTGAGAAAGGCTACATTTCTATTCAAGGGAGTACTTAGGGACATATTTCAGTTCTGTAGGGCAGTCTACCAAAATAAAATCCACAGTCCCAACTAGCCAGAGCAGATACAGAAACAATACAACCAGATCTATCAAAAACAATGGGGTTTAAAAGTATCCTATCTCGTGCAAAGATAATGTAAAATATAACTTTGGCTACATTTGTCATTGTTCTGTCTTATATTTTCAGTACTAGTCTAATTTGCTAATTAAAATAATAAATTAGGTAACTATGAACCTATTTTGATGGCATAGTGGTGAAGCAGTTGCAGCGGTTGCCTCTCAGTGCTTGGTTCTTCAGTTTGGCCCCTCAAGCCAGGGTGCTTTCTTTGAGAGGTCTGTATGTTCTCCCCAAATCTGCTTTGTTTTTGCCATATTACTGGAGTACACAGTGCTACAGCTTTAATAATTAGATAATCTTATTGCATGTTACATGATCCTGTTGTAGTACTTGGCATTGAATGTAAAGATCTCAGCGACCCAGGTCATTATAGAGCATTCTAAGACATTCCAAACATTTTGCTGTCTCAGAAGTGAAACAAACTTTAGTCATTTTTTTCGAGCTGTTGCTCGTTATGCAGTGCATAAATATAATTTGCAGTTTAAAATCCACTTGTCATTTTTAATTAGTTTCTGTTTTTTTACTTGCATAGCTCAAGAGAAGATCTTAAACACTGTTTCTAAGAAAAAATGGCTCAACTACAGCTACAAAAAAAATCACTCACTGCAAGGCAATTTATCATAAAATGGGAAGCTTGTAATCCAGAAAATTGATTGTTTCTTTGCTATGAGTAACAACCAAAAATCCTAAAAAGATACAATGGTCTACATGTCTGCAGGTTATAAGTGTTGAAAAGTGGAAGATATTGAACACATTTACCTTTCAAGATAAGGAAAAAAGTACAGTTTTGTACCTACCATAAATGTAGATGTTCGAGTGTTCACCCTGCTGCAGTCATCACACTTGGGTTATCCTGCAGTCAGGCAGTCCCGCAGTCGGCCCGAATTCCAAAGTCTTGGTCCGGCATCAGTTGCTGTCGCTTCTTCCCTGACGTCAGTGCGCCAGGGGTACATAAGAGGCATCCAACACCATTTTCTTCAGTTTTTCTTGCCCCAGATGTCAGGTGCCCCCAATAGGTAGGCTATATATATATATATATATATATATATATATATATATATATATATATATATATATATATATATATATAGAGCTATATAAAAATAAAACAATACCTTCAGGCACAAGCAAATACACCACAGAGGTTGTATAGGATAGAGTGGCATAGATAAGTCCAGCTAGTTCAGAGGGGATGGAGGGAGGGTAACCTGGACTGCAGCAGGGTGAACACTCGAACATCTACATTTATGGTAGGTACAAAACTGTACTATGTTTATCATGTTACCCTGCTGCAGTCATCACACTTGGGTTGAATCCCAAAGCTAAGGATGGGTGGTGGAGTTAAAGAGGGTTAGAAGAAGCTAGTAGGACCTGCAAAACTGCAGTGGCAAAACCAGCTCTAGTCTTAGAATATAGAGGTAAGTGATGGTGAAGGTGTGCACCGAACTCCAGGTTGCAGCTTCCAGAATATCCTTGGTTGGCACTCCCCTGAGAAAGGCTGCTGATGTAGCTGTAGCCCTGGTGGAGTGGGGCCTAATGTTTGCAGGTACCGGTTTCCCATGATGCGTGTAGTAGAAACGTATGCACTGCCCTATACATTTAGAAATGGTCTGTTTTGAGATAGCTTTTCATTGTGATCCTGCAGCATAGGCTACAAAGAGCTGGCCAGATTTTCTGAAAGCCTTAGTTTTATCGAAGTAGTAACATAATTGCCTGTGAATGTCCAAAGAGTGCAGGAGTCTTTCTCCTTTGTTTTGTGGATTTGGGAAAAAGGTGGGCAAATGAATGGTTTGGTTTAGGGCCACACTGGATACCACCTTTGGCATAAAGGAAGGGTTAGTTCGCAGAGATACTCTGTCGATGAAAAATGAGGAAAGGCTCCACTGCCATTAGTGCCTGTAGCTCTGAGACTCTTCTAGCTGAGGTTACTGCCAGTAGCAGGGCAGTTTTCCATGAAAGAAATTTTAAATCAGCTGAAAAACCTGGTTCAAAGGGCAGCAGTGTAAGCTTTTCCAGAACAAAGTTGAGATCTCAAGCAGGAGTTGGAGCTCTCTTGGGCGGTCTTATGTTTTTAGCCCCTCTGAGGTACTGTCTTAGGAGTGGATGTGAGAATAAGGGAGGATCCATGTTGTAATGAGCTGAAATTGCTAAGGCGTGGATCTCAACAGATGAAAAGGAAAGTCCTTTGTGCAACATCTCAGTTAAATATTGTAGAATCTGAGGAATGTTCGGATCAAGGGGATTGTGGCCTTTAGCCTGGTTCCAGGCGCAAAATCTTTTCCATTTGTCTGAATAGGTTTTTCTGGTGCTGGGCCTCCTGAATGACATCCATAACACCTTTGGATAGAGGTGTTGGCTGGTTGTTTAGGTAATTTGCCATGCAGCCAGATTTAAAGCCTTGAGCTGACTGTGTAGAATCTGATTGTCTCGCTGGGTGAGCAGGTGAGGAATTTGTGGTAAAATCCATGGTGGGCCGTGGACCATGTTCCTTAGAATTGGATACCAATGCTGGCGTGGTCAGTCTGGTGCAATGAGTATCATTTGTGGCCTCTCTAATCTGACTTTCAGCAGTACCTTTGCTAGAAGAGGCAGTGAAGGAAAGGCATACACTGTTAATGTTTTCCAACTGAATGAGAGGGTGTCCAATTTCCAAGCTTGTGGATGGAATGTCCTTGTGCAAAATTTTTGAAGTTGGTAGTTTTGGGGGCTGGCAAACAGATCAATGTCTGGGCATCCCTATTTTTGAGCTATCACTGCAAATACTTGTGGATCTAGTTTCCACTCGTGTGGATCCATGATGTTTCTGCTTAGGTAGTCTGCCAATGTGTTTTTCTTTCCTGGCAGGAATTGTGCTTGTAATTGAACCTGGTAAGACAGTGTCATGTTCCACAAGGTCATTACTTGCCTGCATAGAGGGTAGGAATGTGTGCCCCCTTGCTTGTTTATGTACCACATTACTGTGGTATTGTCCGTCTATTAGTAGTTTTCCTGGGTGTAAGAGAGCTGTTAGGGCATTCTGTACTGCTAACATTTCTTTTTGATTGATATGCAGATGCCTTTAATCTGTAGTCCATTTGCCCTGAATGCACTGTCCTGCCATGTGTGCTCCCCAGGCATAGTCCGATGCATCTGTTGTCATAGTTTGCCTGGCTGTGGGTAAGGTGAAAGGCTGACCCTTGAGGTGACATACCTGTGCCCACCATAGAAACTCCTGTTGAAGGCAGGGAATGAGTGATATCATTGTTTCCAAGCTGTGGATGTGCTGAGTCCATACGCTTTTCAGGTACCATTGTAATTTCCTCATATGCAGTTTTGCAAATGGTATTAGTAGTATGCAAGATGCCATGAATCCCAAGGCATGCAGAATTTTTCTTGCAGGGAGTTGGGTCTTTGTTGCCATTATTTTGAAATATTGAGTTAGCTGTTGTTGCCTGTCTGGCGTGAGATAAGCCATCTGGGCCATTGTATTCAAGCTGGCACCCAGGAATATTATGTTTTGTGAGGGCACTAGTTTTGATTTATTTTCGTTTACTGTGTACCCTAGGCAACTTAGAAGATGCTTGATAAATGCCAGATGCTTTAAAAGAATGTCCTTGTTTTCTGCTTGAATAAGGCAGTCATACAGGTATGGGTATATTTGAATTCCTCTTTGTCTGCAGTATGCAATTACTGGTGCCAGGCATTTTGTGAAGACCCTGGGCGCAGTAGATAAGCCAAAGGGCAGTGCAGAGAATTGATAATGCATTGAACCTGCAATGAAGCGGAGGTATCTTCTGCAATTTTGTCTGATAGGGACATGCAGGTATGCCTCCTTGAGGTCCGTTACTAGTCAAGCATTCTTGCCCAGCATGGGAAGAAGCTGCTGTAGTGTTAGCATCTTGAATTTTGGTACTTGCAAATAGGTGTTCAGAACTGAAAGATCCAGAATGGGTCTCCATGCTTTGTCTTTTCTTGGGACCAGAAAGAGTCTTTAGTAAAATCCTTGTCCTTGCTCCTGTGTAGGTACCTGTTGAATGGCTCTCATGTCCTTGAGAGCTGTAACTTGTTTTTGTGCCTCTGCCCATTGATTTGGTGGCGGGTTTGGCATTCCTTTTATCCTTGGCAAGGTATGAAAGTGGAATCTGTATCCTTGTGAGACAATGTTTAGGACCCATTTGTCTTTTGTGATGATGTGCCAGTTGTCTACAAAAAAATGCTAATTTTCCTCCCAAGGGAGCTGTCAGGAGAGATTTGCTTGGTAGTTTGAGGATTGAGTCATTGTGTTTGTTTTCTGCTAGCTTGGGGCCTTGTCTTCTCCTCCTTTCTGGGTAGCAGTACCCCATTGGCGAGGTTTGTAAGGGCCTTGTGACTGACTTCTGCCCCTTGGGCGTCTGTATTTGCCCCTCTGTGATCTGTCAGAAGCTGGAAAGGACCAGCTTTTTGTTGGCCAATTTCTGCTGAAACGAGGGGTTGTACCTGTAAAAAATCCTTGACTGTCTGCATAGACTTTGCCTTGTCCTCCATTTTCTTTAAAACCTCTTCTGCTTTGACACCAAATAATACATCCTGCTGTAAAGGTGCATCCAATAATTTTGCTTTAACATGATCAGGTAGAGTTTGTTCTTTTAACCAAGCATGTCTACATATGACAGACCCAGAAACAGCTGCTCTACAGGAAGCTTCCAATGAATCAAATCCACATTGTAAAGTATGTTTGCCCACCTGTTCAGCTGCATGCAACAGATCCTGCCTTGAAGTCAGACTGTTCAGCATGTGTGCTCATTTTTTGTTTTGAGACATTAGGAATTGCTGATATTTCAGAATGTGAAACTGACAATTTAATGCTCTAATAGCCAGTGTTGCTGAGGTGTACATTTTCTTTCCCCATCTATCTAGGGCTCTGGAATCCCTTTCAGAGGGCACAGGATTTTTAGCCATAGAAGCTTTAGCCCCCTTGGGACCCTGGGAAATTGTTTCTGGGTCAGCCACAGGGCTTTTATAAAGGAATTTGTGTGAGTCAGGTACTCTGTGGTATCTGTCTGGTTTGACTGGAGCAGGAGGTAGAGAGTCTGGATTTAGACTAGACTCCAAGTAATCATCATCCACAATATCTAAAACTGGAGGGATAGCAAGTGGTCCGTGCTGGGGTAGTAAAAGGAACTCTCGGAGATTTTTCTTGGAATCAGAGTAGTCCTGGCCTTCCCAGTGGAAATGTTCCCTCAAGGAGTAGTCTTCAGGGGGAGATGCTGAGGGAACAGAGTCTTCAGCATCAGAGTCTTCAAAAGGGGGAAAAGTGTAATCCTGTTCCTCAGAAGAATCTGAAGAAACTGAAACCTGGTCAGAGGAAGCATAATCCTCCTCTTGTCTTGGTCTTTTATATGGAGGGGGATGGGAACCCCTGATTAGGGTAATCAAATTTTCATCCATCTTAAGCATCTGTTTCTTAGGCATGGGGCCTTGAACTGTGATGTAGTCTTTTTTGGTTTTAAAGGAGTTTTAAGCTTAGCATAAGATTTAATGGTGAGTGTAGTCGGTCTGAAGACACCTTCTGCAACCAAAGGCGTTTCCACTGCACCGGGGTCTCCTTCGGCTCCGGTGTCGGAAGGGCCTAATGAAGATGGCTCCGCTTGAGAATCTGCAGCTGTCTGGGGTTCCAATTCTGTGGTTGTCAGGGGCTGCGTAGGTGCCTCACTGAAAACAGTAGAACCGGCGACAGGCCCAGCTGAGGCCTCTGAGTCTGGCTTGTTCCTAGGCTGTCTGTCCTTATCTTTGCGTTTTTTTATGCATGCCGGTCGTCGGCTGCTCCGATGGCATGATAATTAAATTTCCTACCAAAATAATGGCGTGCGAAGTCAAAACGGCGTTTGATAGTTCGTTTATTAAACCTAGCACAAAACCGACAACCTGTGACGTCGTGGTCTGGGCCTAGGCAAGGAATACAATAAGAGTGGAAGTCCTTATGAGGTATTTGCTTCCCACAAGAAATGCAATTGTTAACTTTTTCTGACATCAGACTGAGGCAAGAAAAGATTCCCCACTGGGGTACTTAGCTTTATTGAAGACTTCGGACTGAAATTCGAATCGAAAATCTCAGGTGTCGGCCAACCGGCACTTGCGAACTGCTTCTGCTTCTGGCACTGTGCGGCAAGAAAGACTGGAGAAAATGGCGCTGGATGCCTCTTATATACCCCTGGCGCACTGACGTCAGGGAAGAAGCGACAGCAACCGACGCCGGACCAAGACTTTGGAATTCGGGCCAACTGCAGAACCGCCTGACGGCAGGATAACCCAAGTGTGATGAATGCAGCAGGGTAACACGAACATCAATAAAAGAGAAAATTATGTCATCAGTCTCTAAAAAAGAAGTTTTTGCCTATTATTTTGGGTCACTTGGCTTTTGAGAAGATGGGCATTGTAAAATGTATTCAGGTCTGTACAGGAACAGTCACCGAGCCAACCCAAATACCACACAGAACCATAGCAAAAATATTTTCCAGTACTTCACTGATCTATTTAAAGACTTGGTTAGCTTAACAAAAGAATGTCTTATTCAGGCAGGTTCAAGAATCTATCCCAGTAATACACGCCTCAGATAAAGTGCTGGTAGCTCTCAGAGTAGAAATGAGCAGGAATTAAAGCAAACATAATGGGTGAATAGTATCACTGTTGTAACATCTGTACTGATCTGCATGATCTGAACAAAGTGATTAAACGAGAACACTGCCCACTGCCATATTTGAGGAAATTGTCTCAGCTATGCCAAATGTAAAGCTATTTTCCTTATTAGATGCAAACCAAAGATCTGGCAGATGAAGCTAGATGAGGAAGCTCCAAGACACACACTCTTTTTGAATATAATTAATAGCTGAAACTTCCATTTCACTTATCTCTAAACTCTGCATCCCACACAGTTTGGTTTTGTGAAGGGTAGATAATGCCTACTCAACCAGGTCGACTTCTTTGAGTCAGTCACTAAAGCAGTGGATGAAGACAAGGTGGTTCATAGAGTCTACCTTGATCTGGCCAAGGGCTTTGATACCATTCCCCACTCATGAATGATAGAAAAATTCACTTAGCTATGCATCAACCCCTATTATCACTAGGTGGGTTGCAAACTTGCTCACAGATAGAACCTACAGTGTGAAAGTAGCTGACTCCAAGTCAGACTGTCGACCAGTCACGAGTTGAGTCCCACAGGGTTCAGTCCTGGATCCTCTCCTGTTTGGTATCTACTTCTCTGAAGTTCAGGCCAACACGAAGGGTCTCTGGCTGACAAAGTTCACAGATGATTGCAAGTTGGGAGCCATAATCAACTCCCCAAGTGATGTTGACATCCTACAAAAAAGCCGCACTGAGACCAATGACTGGTGTCAGAACCATGGCCTTAAGCTCAATGCCAAAAAAATGTGTCATCATCCCCTTTGGGAAAAACCTGGTTCCCATGAATTACCACATCAATGGTAGTCCACTGAACACATAAGGCATCATAAGAGATCTGGGAACACAGGTTGACAGCTACCTCTCTTTTGAGCACCACATTGCCACTGTGGTCAGAAAGTCCTTCGATGCGGCACATCTCATTCCTAAGGGTTTTGCATCCAAGAAGAAAGAGGTCATTGTCCCCCTCTACTCTTCCCTCATTAGGCTAATCATAGAGTACAATGCCCCATTTGGCATGTACCTCACTAGACACCTACAACAACTGGAGAGGCCACAAAAATACCTCACAAAGAGGATCTCAGGCCTTAAACACTTGTCCTATATGGAAAGACTCAAAAAACTCCCAACTATTGTGTCTCTGCTTAACTTACAAAGCTATGTCTGACCTAGCTCTGTTAGAAATGCTACATCTAAAGAAATCTCAAACCCATCCGCACTACATGCTTTAGAGACCTCAACCTCATTACCACAATCAACAGAACAAGCTGGAGGGCCAGATTCATAACCCAGAGACTGCCCATGCTATGGCATAGACTTCCCATACATGTCAAGCACTGGCCCTCCAAGAGAAATCTTGATGAGTGGATGGGAAATAGAAAATTCACCCTAGGGATCACTCTAGTGGCTCTACTTGACAGAGGCACTGAGAACTAAGGTCGGGTGGCACGATGCCAGGGTAATTCTATGGGCTAGGTTTGTAAAGGCTCCAGGGGCCATTAGCCTAGTACACACCTATGAACCTATCTGTACCAGAACTATTTCATGCCCCAGTTACGTCAGTAAATATAGGAGTTGTGGACATAACAGATTATCTACAAATCTGAATTCAGCCACAAAGTTCATGACAAGAGACTAATACAACAATTGAACAGACTAAGACAACATTTTGAATAATAAAAAGGTGTGTAAAATAAGGGTGACAAGTCTGAACTATGTGGTTCATATTCTACATAAGGGCAGCAGCAGCTGACAGTGCTAAAAATAAACAGTCCTGATAAACAGAAAGGAATACATGTAGAAACATCAAAAATAATAATACTGCTTTGCTGCAAAAGGCAGAAAAAGCAGTCTTACCAGAAAATCTTATCTGATAATTTAACGAAAGAGGTCAGTGTAGAAACTGAAGGAGAAAACACCTTTAGTGTACGACATAGAACCATGTTAGAAGATTCCAGCCAATGAAGAAATGAAAGATGTTTGTGTAGAGATTCTCAAAACAAAGTCTGTAAGAAAAAAAAAGGTGCGAGACTAACCAGATAACTGGATTTCTGTCTGTAATGTAAAAAGACAGCTGCTCAGAAACAATTTGAGTTACTATATGGGATACATCCCCATGGCTTGCTGGACACAGCAAATGAGACTTGTGAAGAGAAAGCCCAGTTTAATAGTGAAATCACAGTTTAAAGACTTGCAAGATACAGGAAAAATTCTCAGCTGCAGGTTCTTAAAGACACATACTTTACTGGTATAAAAAGAATTGGAAATGAAAGCAAAATCAAATGCAGAAGAAAGTTACTGACATGAGTTGCTTTTGTACAAGAAAAAAAAGAAGAAATACCTATACCCTGTATTTGCAGGTGAAACGGCTGCACACTGCTCTTCATATCAGTGAAGTAATGAAAGAGATCCAGACTTGGCAGATTTCTTTTGATAAGCAGTGAGAATTTTAAGAAAGCATAGTGAGAGGATGAAAAGTACAGTTGTGTACACTTACCATAAATGCAGATGTTCCGAGTGTATTCACTTGTTGCAGTTATTACATTTGGGTAATCTGCTGGCAGGCTGCCCTCAGTCGGCCTGAATAACAAAGTCTTGGGTCCTGTGTCGGTTGCTGTCTCCTCTTCCATAACGTCAGGTAATCAGGGGTATAAGACATGCAGCCGACGCCATTTTAATCAGTTTTTCTTGCCCCAGATGTCAGGTGCCCCCCAAATGGGGAGCAAAAATATATATAAATAAACTGTATATATATAAATGCACCTTAGAAACATAACATTTACCTTCAACTAAATGCAAATACACCACAAAGGCTTTTGATGAATAGTGAAGGAAAGAAAAGGTATGGAATGGGGGATGGCTGGTGGGTAACCCGGACTGAAACACTGAATACACTCAAACATCTACATCTATGGTAAGTGTACACAACTGTACTATGTTCTTCGTGTTTTACTGTTGCAGTCATTACATTTGGGTAGAATCCCAAAGCTATGGATAGGAGGATGGAACTAAACAGCATTAGGAGCAGCTATAAGGCCCTGCAGGACTGCAGTGGCAAAGCCTGCCCTGGATTTAGAGGAGAGGTAAATGATAATGCTTTGTGAACATATAAACAGAGCTCCAAGTAGCAGCTTCTAGAATGTGTCTGGTTGGGACCCCTCTGAGAAAAGCTGCTGAAGTAGAGGCAGCCCTGGTGGAATGGGATCTGATCCCTTACCATGGTGCAAATATAGCAGAAACGAATGCAGTGGCTTATCCATTTAGAAATAGTCTGCTTTGATATGGCCTTCCCCACAGATCCTGCAGCAAATGCTACCAGTAGTTGCTCAGACTTTTAGAAATGTTTGCCTGTTTAAGTAGAATCTTAGTTATCTGTGTACATCCAATGAATGCAGAATCCGCTCCCCCTTGTTCTGCGGATTTGGGAAAAATGTTGGCAGGTGAATGGTCTGGTTAAGAGCCACACTGGATACCACCTTAGGCAAAAAAGAAGGGTTGGTCCTGAGGGCCACCCTGTCCGGGTAAAATAGAATGAAAGGCTCCACAGCCATGAGAGCCTGTAGTTCTGAAACCCTTCTTACTGAAGTGACTGCCAAATGAAAAGCTGTCTTCCACGATAGAAATTTTATATCCGCAGTAGCTGCTGGTTCAAAAAGAGGTAGGGTGAGTTTTTCCAGCACAAAATTGAGGTCCCATGCAGGAGTTGGTGTTCTCCTGGGAGCCCTTAAATTTTGGTCCCTCTGAGATACTGTTTAAGCAGTGGATGAGAAAAGAGGGGAAGCTCTGTGTTGTAATGAGCCGAGACGGCAGAGGCATGGATTTTTATTGAAGAAAAAGATAGGCCCTTGTCAAACATCTCAGTTAAGTATTGTAAAAGCTGAGAAATATTGGGCTTTGCTGTGTCTATTCCTTGTGCTTGGTTCCAAGCACAGAATCTCTTCCATTTATCAGCATAAGACTTTCTAGTACTAGGCCTTCTGGCTTCCAAAATGACATCCATCACAGGTTTACTGAGAGATGTGGTTTGAATAATTAGTTGATCGCTCCAAACTCTGAATCTTGCTGCATGGCTGAGTGTGCAGAATTTGATAGTTATGCTGAGACAGTAGATGAGGTGTTTGAGCCAAGTACCACGGAGGAAGGTATGACATATTCCTTAGAAGCAGATACCAGTGCTGGCGAGGCCAGTCCTGAGCAATTAGGATCATTTTTGTTTTTTCCTGTCGGGCTTTTAGTAAACACCTTGGAGAGTAGAGGCAGAGGGGGAAAGGCATAGACTAATAGGTTTTTCCAGCTGAAAGATAGAGCATCCACTTTCCATGCTTTTTTGTGATGAGTTCTTGTGCAGAATTTGTCCAACTGATAGTTTTGGGGGAGAGGCTAATAGATCTATGTCTGGGATCCCCCATTTCTGTGTTAAATGCTGAAGATTTGTGGATCCAGTTTCCATTCATGCGGGTCCATAAGATTTCTGCTTAGGTCGTCTGCCAGAGTATTTTGCTTTCCTGGCAGGAATTGAGCTTGAAGATGTATTTGGGTAAGTCAAGGCTGTGTTCCACAAGGCCATGGCTAGTCTGCAAAGGGGGGTAGGAAATGGGTACCCCCCTGCTTGTTTATGTACCACATAACTGTGGTGTTGTCCGTCTTTATCAGTAGTCCTGGATGAAGTAAGTCCTTGAAAGCTGTCAGAGCATTCTGAACAGCTAGCATTTCTTTCTGGTTGATATGCAGATGCACTTGGTTTGGGCTCCATTTGCCCTGAATGCATCTCCCTGCCAGGTGGGCCCCCCAAGCATAGTCTGATGTGTCTGTAGTTGGGGTTTGGGTGGCAGGGGGTAGAGTGAATGACAGTCCCTTGTTTTGGTGACATGTCTGCCCACGAAAGAAACTCCTGTTGTAGGCAGGGAATGAGATGAATCATTGTTTCCAGGCTGTGACAACGTTGACTTCATAAACGTTTTAGGTACCATTGAAGTTTCCTCATATGCAGTCTCGCATATGGAATTAGAATGCAGGATGCCATGAACCCCAAAGCCTGCAGAATTTGTCTTGCAGATAACTGGGTTTTTGTTGCCATTTGTTTGAAGTATGTTGTCAATTGCCTTTGTCTGGTGTGAGGTAAGCCATCTGGGCAGTTGTATTCAAGCTTGCACCCAGGAATGTAATTATTTGAGAGGGTACCAGTTGTGATTTCTTTTCGTTTATGGTGTACCCTAGGCATGCTAGAAGCCTTTTTACAAACGCCAGATGTTGAAGAAGAGTGTCCTTGTCCTCTGCTTGAATGAGACAATCGTCCAGATAAGGATAGATTTGAATGTTTCTTTGTCTGCAGAATGCAATTACTGGTGTCATGTACTTTGTAAAGACCCTGGGCACAGTAGATAAGCCAAAGGGCAGTGCAGAGAATTGGTAATGCAGAAAAAGTACAGTTTTGTACCTACCATAAATGTAGATGTCCGATAGGAATGCATCTGCAGTCCTTACAAATGGGTTGTCCTGTCGTCAGGCAGCCCTTCGGTCGGCCGGATTCCAAAGTCTGGGTCTGGCCTTGGCTGGTGTCACACTTCACCCGACGTCATAGCTGCAGTTCTTCAGGTATAAAGGCATCAGCCGACGCCATTTTCCTCAGTGTTTCTTGCCCCAGATGCCAGGTGTCCTCTTGGAAGGCTAAATTTGGATAAATGCCAATGATTCCAAATAGTAGAGAGCAAACTCAAAAATTAAGCATGTATGTACATATATACAAACAAATACACAGTACAGTTTTGTACCTACCATAAATGTAGATGTCCGAACTGGATAGCATCTGCAGTCATAACAACTGGGTTGTCCTGTCGTCAGGCAGCCCTGCAGTCGGCCGGATTCCAAAGTCCGGGTCCGGCTTCGGCTGATGTCGCACTTCACCCGACGTCATCTCTGCTGGTCTCCGGGTATAAAAGCATCAGCCGACGCCATTTTCTTCAGTGTTTCTTGCCCCAGATGCCAGTTGCCCTTCCTGGAAGGCTAAATTTAGGATAAATGCCAATGTTTCCAAAAGGATAGAAGGCAAACTCAGAAAATAAGCATGTATGTACATATATACAAACAAATACACCATAAGAGACTCCCCTCACTAGCTAGCTATTAGGAGGGTAAATACCCTAGGAGTACCACAGAGGGGAAGGCGGGAGGGTAATCCTGACTGCAGATGCTATCCAGTTCGGACATCTACATTTATGGTAGGTACAAAACTGTACTATGTCCTTCATGGATGCATCTGCAGTCATAACAACTGGGTAGAATACCATAGCCAACTAAGGGAGGAGGAAAAATTAGATTATGGTGTGGTTAGGATCCCTTGCAGCACAGCAGTGGCAAACCCTGCTCGGGATCTGGAGTACATTGGTAAGTTATAATGCTTGGCAAATGTATGCACGGAGGTCCAAGTAGCCGCCTCAATAATGTCCTTGGTTGCCACACCTCGTAGGAAGGCTGTGGTAGTGGCTGTTGCCCTTGTAGAATGAGGCCTTATGTTCTGTGGAATTGGTTTTCCATGGAAGGAGTAGCAGAACCGTATGCAATTTCCTATCCATTTGGAGATTGTCTGTTTGGAAATTGCTTTTCCTTCCCTTCCTGTTGCATAGGCTACAAAAAGCTGGTCAGTTTTCTGTTACTTTTGTTCTGTCCAGGTAGTAGCGTAACTGTCTATGTACATCCAAGGAATGCAGCAATCTTTCCCTCTGTTTTGTGGGTTGGGAAAGAAGGTAGGTAGGTGGATTGCCTGGTTTAAAGACACTCTGGATATCACCTTAGGCATAAACGTAGGATTAGTCCTCATGGACACTCTATCTTGGTGGAAGATTAGGAAGGGCTGTACCGCCATTAGGGCCTGGAGTTCAGAGACCCTCCTTGCTGAGGTTATTGCCAGTAGGAAAGCAGTTTTCCACGATAGATGCTGTAGGTCTGCTGTAGCTGCTGGTTCAAAAGGTGCGAGTGTCAATTTTTCTAGCACAAAGTTCAAATCCCAAGCTGGCAATGGTGGTTTCCTTGGAGGTTTTACATTCTTGATTCCTCTGAGGAACTGCCTGAGTAAAGGATGTGAAAAGACAGGTGGATCAAAGCTGTATTCTGCTGAAATAGCTGATGCATGTATCTTGATGGAGGAATAGGACAAGCCTGTATGTAGAAGCTCTGCCAGATACTCCAGAATGTTAGCCATATCTATAATTGACACATCTTTACCTCTTTCAGTGCTCAAAATGACAAACCTTTTCCATTTTCCTGCATAGTTCCTTCTTGTTGAAGGTCTGCGAGCTTCAAGGATAATGTCTTTAACCCTTTGTGAAAGTTCTGGGTTAGTTGCTGCTATGTGATGTTCCATGCAGTCAGTTGCAACATTTTTAGGTTTGGATGCATGCTGCTGTAGTTGTTCTGAGTTAACATCAAAGGCATCAGGGGTATTGGCCACATGTTGTCCCGAGACATGCTCCTCAGTAATGGGTACCAGTGTTGTCTTGGCCAGTTTGGAGCTATCAGGGTTATCCTTGGATGTTCCTCCTTGATTTTTAGTAATACCTTGTGTATCAAGGGAAGAGGTGGAAATGCATATGCTGTTAGACCTTTCCAGCTAAAGGAGAGCGAGTCCACTTTCCATGCAAGTGGGTGGAATGTCCTTGTGCAGAATTTTTTGAGTTGGTGATTGAGAGGGGAAGCGAATAGATCTATCTGTGGTCTTCCCCATTTCTTTGAGATGGTCTTGAAGATGTCTGGGTGTAGCATCCATTCGTGGGCATCCGATGTGGTTCTGCTCAATATGTCTGCTAGAGTATTGTCCTTTCCTGGTACAAATATTGCCTGTAACTGGATGTTGTAGCTGAGTGCCAGGTTCCAAAGCTCCAAAGTCATTCTGCATAGGGGGTATGAATGAGTGCCTCCCTGCTTGTTGATGTACCACATTACTGTGGTGTTGTCTGTCCTTATCATCAAATGGCCCTCTGAGAAATGGTCTGAAATTTTGGATTGCCAGTTTTACTGCCAGCATTTCTTTTAGGTTGATGTGCAGGTGGAGTTGATCCTCGTCCACAATCCTTATGCATTTGTCCAGCATGTGAGCCCCCCATCCTAGGTCTGAGGCGTCTGTTGTGATGGTCTGGCTTGCTCGATAGCTGTGAAAGGGTAGGCCTGGGTTTGACTGGCATGCTTGTGCCCACCATAGGAACTCCTGTTTTAGGCATGGGATTAGTGGAATTTCTGCTTCTAGGCTGTGCCTGTGTTGGGACCATAAATTCCTTAGGTACCACTGTAGTTTTCTCATATGTAGTCTGGCATGTGGAACCAAGATTATGCATGATGCCATGTAGCCCAAGGCCTGCAGGACCTTTCTTGCTGTTAACTTGTTCTGTTTTGTTAGAGCCAAGAAGTAAAGAGGGAGTTCTTTTTGTTTTTCTGCGGTTAGGAATGCCATTTGTTTTACAGTGTCCAATTCTGCGCCCAGGAATGTCCTTGTTTGGGATGGTATCAGCCTTGACTTTTGTAAATTGACTGTGTATCCCAGTGCTTGTAGCAAGTAAATGACCCTTTGTAAATCTGTTGTCAGCTTGCTTTTGTTGTCCCCTTGTAGCAGGCAGTCGTCCAGGTATGGATAAATTTGGATTCCCTGTAGTCTGCAGTGGGCGATTACTGATGCCAGGCATTTTGTGAATACTCTGGGCGCAGTAGATAAGCCAAAGGGCAATGCTGAGAATTGATAATGCTCTGATCCTGCAAGAAATCTGAGGTATCTTCTGCAAATAGGTCGAATGGGGACGTGCAGGTATGCCTCCTTGAGATCTAGAGTTACTAGCCAACACTCCTTGCCCAGCATGGGAAGAAGTTGCTGTAGGGTCAGCATTTTGAATTTTGGGACAATGATGTATGTATTTAAGGTGGACAGGTCGAGAATAGGTCTCCAACTTTTTTCCTTTCTTGGAACTAGGAATAGTCTGGAGTAAAATTCTTTGCCTTGTTCTGTTATTGGCACTCTTTCCACAGCTCTCATATTTGCTAATTGCATTATCTGCTGTAGAGCTTCTGTTTTTTGATTTGGAGGCAGGTTTGGCATTCCTCTTTTGACTGGTAAAGTGTGAAAGTGGAATCGGTAACCTTGGTCTATGGTTTGCAAAATCCACTTGTCTTTTGTGATGTAGTGCCAGTTTTTCGAAAATAAGGTTAATTTTCCGCCTAATGGAGCTGCTATTTGTTCCCTGGTAGGCGGATGTAGAGTTAAGTCACTGTGATTGTGCCGTTGTAGTGGTAGTGGCTGAGTCTGTACCTCTGTTATTACCTTGCCACTGTCGTCCTCTGTAGGCACCTCCTCTGGATTGGTGTCTGCCTCTGGAACGTCTATTCCTGCCCCTTTGGGATCTTGTGGAGTCAGGAAAGGACCAATTTTGGCAGGCCAGTTCCTGCTAAACCTTGGGGGCTGAACCTGCAAGAAATCTTTAACAGTTTGAACAGATTTTGCCTTTTCTTCCATTTTCTTCATTACCTGCTGGGCAGGTGTACCAAACAAACTGGTCTTATCCATAGGAGCATCTAATAACTTAGCTTTAACATGATCCGGTAAGACTTGTTCCTTCAGCCATGCATGTCTTCTTATCACTGTGCCAGTCATGGCTGATCTAAATGAAGCCTCCAGTGCATCATAGCCACATTTTAAGGAATGGTTACTAACCTGTTGTATGTTATTTACCATTTCTAATACATATTTCTTATCTATAGAGTCATCAGATGATAGTTTTTTAGTTAACTGATCAAGCATAAACTCTTGGTATTGTATCATGTGAAACTGACAGTTTAAAGCTCTAGCTGAGAGAGTAGCTGAGGTATAAACTTTTTTGCCCCATCTATCCAAAGACCTGGTTTCCCTTTCAGAAGGAATAGGGTTTTTTGCTGTGGTCGAGGCTACTGCCTTAGGCTCCTGGGAAATAGTTTCGGGGTCTGCAAGTGGGGCCTTGTATAGGTGATGATGCGTGTCTCGTACCCTGTAAAATCTGTCTGGTTTGGCAGGGGCTGGAGGCAAGGAGTCTGGTGCAGAGCAGACATCATTAAAGGCATCGTCCACAACAGAGAGGACAGGAGGTATAGCTAAGGGCCTGTGTTGTGGAAGGTGCAGAAAAGTCCTAAGTCTTTTTCTGGAATCTGAGAAATCCTGTTGCTGCCATTGGAATTGTTCTTGCATGGCATGTAAGGTTTCCCCAAATGAGAATTCTTCAGGTGGAGAAGCAGCTGGGATGGATTCTTCAGCATCTGAGTCTTCATAATTGGAGAAAGGAGCCTCTGGCTGGTCTGTAATATCTGAGTCATCCGCAGAATCATCAGAGGACACAGGCTCGGGGGGCTCTGCCCTAGGTCTCTTCTCTGGGGGCTGAGAGGCCCTGTCTGGGTGAGATTGAGATCCCCTAATTAAGGATATTAAATCTTCTGCCAGAGTAAGCATTTGTGAACTAGGAGTAGGCCTGGTTGAGGGGGGTTTAACAGGCACTGATTTAGTAGACTTGGCTGCTTTAGCCCTGGCAAAGGCCTTAATGGACATGGCTGCAGGAGGCCTAGCAGCACCACGTGCTGGGGTAGAGACATCCAAAGGGATGGTGTCTGATAATTCACTAGAAACCACTGTAGTAGGTAAAATTTCAGAGGCCGATTCAAGTAAGGTAGTAGGAACCTCTGAAGTAGTCAAAGATTCAGCTGTGCTTTGATCAGTTTTCTCAGTTTCGGCCGAAACCGAGACACTCGCGGTTTGCTTCACCATGGTTTCGGCCGAAACCGTGGACCGCGAGTGTCGGTCTTTTTCTTTGCGTTTCTTAACAATTTGGGTAGTCGGAGGATCCGACGGCATAATGTACGCAAATTCTGAACCGAAAAACTGTTCAGCAAACTCCGACCGACGCCTAAGCGTTCGTCGGTTGAATGAAGCACAGGCCGAACAGGCTGCTACATCGTGGTCTGGGCCTAAACAAGGCAAACAGTAAGAGTGGAAATCTTTATGAGGTATTTGTTTCCCACAAGTTAAACAGTTATTGACTTTTTCTGACATCGGCTGAGGCAAGAAAGAGTCCCCAATGGGGTACTTAGCTTTTTAGAAGTCTTCGAAGTAGTATTCGGTAGTAGAAATCTCTGGATCCGACCGACCGGCACTTGCGAACAGCTTCTGCTTCGGGCGCCACGCGGCAAGAAAGACTGAAGAAAACGGCGTCAGCTGATGCTTTTATACCCGGAGACCAGCAGAGATGACGTCGGGTGAAGTGCGACATCAGCCGAAGCCGGACCCGGACTTTGGAATCCGGCCGACTGCAGGGCTGCCTGACGACAGGACAACCCAGTTGTTATGACTGCAGATGCATCCATGAAGGACATCATAATAGATTCCCCCAGCTAGCTATAAGATGGGCAAATACCCTAGGAGCACCACAGAGGGGAAGGCGGGTGGGTAATCCTGACTGCAGATGCATTCCTATCGGACATCTACATTTATGGTAGGTACAAAACTGTACTATGTCCTTCAAGGATGCATCTGCAGTCCTTACAAATGGGTAGAATACCATAGCCAAACTGGGGGAGGTGGAAAAATAAAGTTATGGTGTAGTTAGGATCCCTTGCAAAACAGCAGTGGCAAAACCTGCTCGGGATCTAGAGTATAAAGGTAAATTATAATGCTTGGCAAATGTATGCACGGAGCTCCAAGTAGCAGCCTCTAAAATGTCCTTGGTAGCCACTCCTCGTAAGAAGGCTGTGGTAGTGGCTGTAGCCCTTGTAGAGTGAGGCCTGATGTTATTTGGAGTTTTCTTTCCATGGTAGGAGTAACAAAATCTAATGCAATTTCCTATCCACTTGGAGATTGTCTGTTTTGAAATTGCTTTTCCTTCCGTTCCTGTTGCATATGCTACCAGTAGCTGGTCAGTTTTTCTATTGCCCTTGGTCCTGTCCAGGTAGTAGCGTAGTTGTCTATGTACATCCAAGGTATGCAGCAGTCTTTCTCCCCTGTTCTGTGGGTTGGGGAAGAATGTAGGTAGGTGGATAGCCTGATTTAAAGAAACTCTGGAGACCACCTTAGGCATAAAGGAAGGATTTGTTCTCATGGACACTCTATCCTGATGGAAGATCAGGAAGGGTTGTACTGCCATTAATGCCTGAAGTTCAGATACCCTTCTTGCTGAAGTGATTTCCAGCAGGAAAGCAGTCTTCCATTATAAGTATTGCAATTCTGCTGTTGCTGCTGGTTCGAAAGGAGGAAGTGTCAATTTTTCTAGCACAAAGTTCAAGTCCCATGCTGGTAATGGTGGCTTCCTAGGAGGCTTTACATTTTTAATTCCTCTCAGAAACTGTCTGAGCAGCGGATGTGAGAAGACAGGAGGATCCAAGTCATATTCTGCTGAATTAGCTGATGCATGAATCTTGATGGAGGAATAGGACAGGCCTGTGTGGAAGAGCTCTGCCAAGTATTCCAGGATGTTGGCTATGTTTACCAGTGACACATCTTCTCCATTTGCAGTACTCCAAATGAGATATCTTTTCCATTTTGCTGAATAATTTTTTCTTGTTGAGGGTCTGCGAGCCTCAAGGATAATGTCTTTAACCCTTTGGGATAAATTTGGGTTAATGGGTCTTATGCAATGTTCCAGGCAGTCAGCTGCAGAGTTTTCAGGTTTGAATGCAGATAGTTGTAGTTCTGTGTTAACAGCAAGGGAACCAGGGGTAGTGGCCATATTTGTTCCCGAGACATGCTCCTCAGTAATGGGTACCAATGTTGCCTTGGCCAGTCTGGAGCTATCAGAATGATCCTTGGACGAATAGGGAGTCCACCTTCCAAGCAAGTGGGTGGTACGTCCTTGTGCAGAATTTCTTTAGTTGGTGATTGCATGGGGATGCAAATAAGTCTATTTCTGGGAGCCCCCATTTTCTTGTAATGGCTTTGAAGATGTCCGGATGCAGCATCCATTCGTGGGCATCCGTGGTAGTCCTGCTTAATATGTCTGCTAGAATGTTTTCTTTTCCTGGTACAAAAATTGCTTTTAACTGAATGTTGTAGCTCAGGGCCACATTCCAGAGGTCCAGTGCCATCCGGCAAAGAGGATACGAATGTGTGCCTCCCTGTTTGTTGATGTACCACATAACTGTGGTGTTGTCTGTCCTCATCATCAATAGACCTTGTTGAAGGAATGGTCTGAATGCCTGAATTGCCAGTTTTACTGCCAGCATTTCCTTTAGATTTATGTGTAGGTGCAGCTGGTCTTGAGACCATAAGCCTTGTATGCACTTGTCCCGCATGTGTGCCCCCCTACCGAGGTCTGAGGCGTCTGTCGTGATGGTTTGGCTTGGTTGAGTACTGTGGAAGGGCAATCCTGTGTTTGATTGACAAGCCTGAGCCCACCATAGGAATTCTTGCTTCAGGCATGGAATAATGGGAATCTGGGTTTCTAAGCTGTGCTTGTGTTGAGACCATAAATTCCTTAGGTACCACTGTAGTTTTCTCATATGCAGTCTGGCATGAGGAACCAATATTATGCAGGATGCCATGAAACCCAAGGCTTGCAGTACTTTTCTTGCTGTCAGATGGTTCTGCTTTGTTAAAGCCAAGAAGTAGAGAGGTAGCTGCTCCTTTTTTTCTACTGTTAGGAATGCCATTTGCTTTGATGTGTCCAACTCTGCACCCAAAAAGGTTATTCTCTGGGATGGTATCAGTCTTGACTTTTTTATATTGACTGTGTATCCCAGGGCTTGTAGCAGGTAAATGACCCTTTGTAAATCTTCTGCTAGCTTGTTTTTGTTGTCCGCTTATATCAGGCAGTCGTCCAGGTAGGGGTAGATGTGGATTCCCTGAAGCCTGCAATGAGCAATTACTGATGCCAGGCATTTCGTGAACACTCTGGGCGCAGTAGATAAGCCAAAGGGCAATGCTGAAAATTGATAATGCTCTGATCCTGCAAGAAATCTGAGGTATCTTCTGCAGTTTGGTCGTATGGGGACGAGCAGGTATGCCTCCTTGAGATCTAGAGTCACCAGCCAAGACTCCTTGCCCAGCATGGGAAGAAGCTGCTGTAGGGTCAGCATTTTGAATTTTGGAACAATGAGGAATATGTTTAAAGCGGACAGGTCGAGAATAGGTCTCCATTTGCTCTCTTTTCTTGGTACCAGGAAGAGTCTGGAGTAAAATCCCTTCCCTTGCTCCATAGATGGTACCTTTTCTACAGCTCTCATCCTTAATAATTGGGATATTTGTTTTAGAGCTTCTGTCTTTTGATTTGGAGGTAGGTTTGGCATTCCTCTCTTCCCTGGTAGAGTATGGAAGTGAAACCTGTAACCTTGGTCTATTGTCTGTAAAATCCACTTGTCTCTTGTGATGTAATGCCAGTTTGTTGTAAATAAGGCTAGCTTCCCGCCTAAGGGTGCTTGTAGTTGTTCCCTGGTAGGCGGTGCCAGAGCCAAGTCACTGTGATTGACCTGTAGTTGTGGTGGTGGCTGTGTCTGTGGCTGTGCCTCGCTGGTTGTTGCCCTGCCACTGGCGTCCTCTGTAGGCACCCCTGGATTGGCTTCTGCCTCTTGAATGCCTATTCCTGCCTCTCTGAGTTCTGGAGGAGTCTGGAAAGGACCAATTCTTGGAGGGCCAATTCCTGCTAAACCTCGGAGGTTGGACCTGTAAGAAATCTTTCACTGTTTGGACAGATTTAGCCTTCTCTCCCATCTTCTTCAGCACTTGTTGTGCAGGAGAGCCAAACAAATTGATCTTATCCATAGGAGCATCTAATAGCTTTGATTTGACATGGTCTGGTAAGGCCTGTTCTTTTAACCATGCATGCCTTCTGATGACTGTGCCAGTCATGGCTGATCTAAAGGAAGCCTCCAGTGCATCATAGCCGCATTTTAAGGAATGGTTACTGACTTGTTGAATGTTATGTACCATTTCCTGCACATATTTTTTGTCTACTGTTTCATCCGAGGACACTTTTTTGGTTAACTGGTCTACCAAATATTCTTGATACTGCATCATGTGAAATTGACAGTTCAAGGCCCTAGCTGAAAGAGTAGCAGAAGTGTAAACTTTTTTACCCCATCTCTCTAAGGATCTGGATTCCCTTTCAGAGGGAGGGTTTTGGCAGAGGTGGCTGCTACAGCCTTAGGTCCTGGGAGATAGTCTCTGGATCTGCAAAGGGAGCCTTATACAAGTGGTAATGTGTGTCCGGGACCCTGTAGTATCTATCAGGCTTAACAGGGGCCGGAGGCAGAGAATCAGGAGCAGTACAAGCATCATTAAATGCATCATCTACAACAGAAAGAACTGGAGGTATGGCTAAAGGCCTATGTTGTGGTAAATGCAGAAAAGTTCTAAGCCTTTTCTGGAATCTGAAAAATCCTGGCCCTGCCACTGAAATTGTTCCCTCATAGCATGCAAGGTTTCCCCAAAAGAAAATTCCTCAGGCGGAGAGGCAGAAGGGATGGACTCTTCAGCATCAGAGTCTTCATAAGGGGAGTACGGAGCCTCTGGAGGGTCTGTATCATTTGAATCATCAGAGGAATCATCTGTAGACACTGGCTCAGGGGGCTCTGCTCTAGGCCTCTTCTCTGGAGGCGGGTGAGAGGCCCTGTCTGGTTGAGCTTGGGATCCTCGGATTAAAGAAATGAGATCCTCTGCTAAACTAAGCATTTGTGAACTTGAGCTAGGCCTGTGAGAGGGGGGGCTTAGCAGGCACAGATTTAGTAGCTTTAGCTGCTTTAGCCCTGGCAAAGGCCTTAATGGACATGGCTGCAGGTGGCCTAGCAGCTCCACGTGCAGGGATTGAAATATCCAAGGGAATAGTGTCTGATAATTCCTGAGAAACTGCAACAGCAGGTGGGATTTCAGAAGCCGATTCCACGAGGTTGGAAGAGGCCTCGGTAGAAGGAAAGTTTTCGGCTGAAGGAAGAACCGCTTGCTCGGTTTCAGCCGAAACCGAGACACTCGCGGTTGGCTTAACCGCGGTTTCGGCCGAAACCGCGGACTGCGAGTGTCGGTCCTTTTCCTTGCGTTTTTTAGATATTTGTGAAGTCGGAGGATCCGACGGCATAATATAAGCAAAATCGGAGCCAAAAAACTCCTCAGCAAATTCCGACCGACGTCTAAGCGTCCGCCGGTTAAAAGAAGCACAGGCTAGACAAGCTGCGACGTCGTGGTCTGGGCCTAGACAAGGTAAGCAGTAAGAGTGGAAATCTTTATGAGGTATTTGTTTCCCACAAGTTAAACAGTTATTCACTTTTTCTGACATCGGCTGAGGCAAGAAAGAGTCCCCAACGGGGTACTTAGCTTTTTAGAAGTCTTCGCAGTAGTATTCGGTAGTAGTAATCTCTGGTTCTGACCGACCGGCACTTGCGAACAGCTTCTGCTTCGGGCACCATGCGGCAAGAAAGACTGAGGAAAATGGCGTCGGCTGATGCCTTTATACCCGAAGAACTGCAGCTATGACGTCGGGTGAAGTGCGACACCAGCCGAGGCCAGACCCGGACTTTGGAATCCGGCCGACCGAAGGGCTGCCTGACGACAGGACAACCCATTTGTAAGGACTGCAGATGCATCCTTGAAGGACATCCTGCTTTGAAGTGGAGGTATCTTCTGCACGATTCCCTTATTGGGATATGCAGGTATGCCTCTTAAGTCTAGAGTTACTAACCAAGCATTCTTGTCTAGCATAGGCAGCAGCTGTTGTAAGGTCAGCATTTTGAATTTTGGAATATCCAGGAACATGTTCAGAATCGATACGTCCAGTATTGGATGCCATGAATTGTCTTTTCTGGGTATCAGGAAAATCCTTGTCCTTTTTCCTTTTCTGGTACCAGTTGAATAGTCCCCATATTCATGATGGACATCACTTGTTTCTGGGCCTCTGCCCACTGGTTTTGAGGCAGATCCGGCCATCTGTTTGGAATTGGCAAAGTATGGAAATGAAATCTGTACCCCTGGGATACTGTTATATCCTGGGAAATCAAGGAGACCACACGGTTCTGGAATTGTAAGGCCTTTCTTTATTAAGAGCCTTCAGGTGCGCACCATGCTACATGTTCACAACTTCGCCATCGCCATACATACACCGGAAACAACCAGTTACCAGAGAATACAGAACCAACACTACCTGTTGCTAATTCCCCAGAGCGCCCCTACAGTACAATAACAGCATTACTTGCCCGATACTACATTCCTCCCCTTTTAAGCACTGAATACGCTTTCTTACATAAGAAAAACAAGGGAGCAAGCCAAAAACAATCCATCTAGTCACTTAATTTCGACATACCCAGTTAGTATTAAACAGTTACCCTACAATAGAGTTAGGTTGCTCTTTTAAACTAGACATGCAATTGTAACATTGATAGTCCTTCAAGTAACTAGGTTTAACCAGTGCCCGCTTAGAACGGCGCAATGGTACCACCCTGGGTGACTCCGGTGTCACAGTTACCACCTCTGGTACCGGTGTGTCCATCCCTGGAACAGTTGGATCCTTGGGAACCTCTCCTTCAGAGTCCCGGCGGTCTCCCTCGGCCCCCAAGATCGGAGATCCTCCTGCCGCTGCGAGCCCTACTCCCGAAACTAACGGCATTTCTGGGGCTTGCAGTTCCATGGAGTCCTTCACCTGCGCACTCCGCAGAATCTGGTCCACATGTCTCCTCACCACTAAACCTCCATTCAACCTCACCTGGTACGACAGGGGACCCGTGCTCTTGACAATAAACCCTGGAATCCATTTAGGTCCATAACTGAAGTTTCGCGTCATCACTGCATCTCCTTCCAGGAAACTTCTCTCTCTCCGTCGTCGATCATGATGTTCTTTTTGCCTCCACTGGATCCTCTCTACCTTAGCTCGGATGTTGGGATGCACCAGATCCAACGTGGATCTTAATCTCCGTCCTTGCAACATCTCGGCAGGGGACAATCCCGTGGTAGACTGGGGTGTAATGCGGTAGTTGAATAACACCCTTGATACTTTGGCTGCCATACTTCCGTCTGGCCTTTTCATCATCGCTTTAAAGGTCTGGACAGCCCTTTCAGCACAGCCATTTGAAGCCGCATGGTATGGTGCTGATGTGACATGTACAATGCCATTTTTTTTCAGGAAACCCTTGAACTCTTCACTCATGAAACATGACGCATTATCTGATACAATAGTCTCGGGTAATCCTTGGCTACTGAAACTCTTTCTCAGGCAGTCAATGGTAGTGGTGGAAGTGGGTGTTTTGACTGGGTAGGCATCCATCCATTTAGAATGAGCATCCATTATTATCAAAAACATTGCCCCCATAAAAGGTCCTGCATAGTCTATATGAAGTCTCTGCCAAGGTCTACTCGGCCACTCCCATGGGTGTAGTGGTGCCACCACAGGTAAGTTACGATACTGCTGACAGGTTTTACACTCTTTCACAACGACTTCAATGTCGTGGTCCAACTTTGGCCGCCAGAAATAACTTCGTGCTAAGGCCTTCATTCGGGTGATGCCCACATGACCTTGATGCAGCTGTTGTAAATGTGCACGTCTTCCTGGGGCGGAATTATCACCGTGCCCCACAACATGCATCCATCTTGCACACTCAGCTCTGTTTTCCTCACCTCATAAGGCCTGAAAACTGGATCAGGTTGTTGTGTTGTCCAGCCTTGCTGGACCCATTGAAACACTCGAGCCAACACCGGGTCTTTGCGTTTCCATTCGCTCAATTCTTTCGCTGACACCAACGTGATGTCCTCCATCATCAACACTCGGTCCTCCCTTTCCTCTCGCTGGGAGGCCCGGTAGCGACAGGCGGCTCAGCGCATCCGCATTGCTATGGTGTTTCCCAGGCTTATAAACAATCTCATATTCATAAGCTCTCAATGTTACAGCCCATCTCTGAATTCGGGGGGAAACCATCTGAGGCACGGCCTTCATCTCGTTGAACAGTGACAACAAAGGCTTATGATCGGTGCACACAGTAAACTTCCTGCCATAGAGGTATTTGTGGAACCTCTTAATTCCAAACATTACAGCCAACCCCTATTTGTCGAGCTGGGAATAGTTTGACTCCGCTGGTGTTAAGGTGCGTGACATGAACCCAATGGGTCTTTCTTGTCCATCTGGCATCCGGTGTGCCAACACGGCCCCTAACCCATACGGTGAGGCATCACATGACAAAATTAAGTCCTTGTGACTATCGTAGTGCACCAAAACCTCTGAAGACTGCATTAGTTTCTTGGATTGCTCAAACGCTTTGTCTTGTTCCTTCTGCCACGTCCACAGGGTCTCCTTCCTTAACAGTTTATGTAAAGGAGCTAACAGCGTTGACAGATTTGGTAGGAACCTGTTATAATAGTTAAGTAAGCCTAAATAAGCCTTCAGCTCTGTAACATTTGTGGGTGCAGGTGCCTCTTGGATGGCTTTTACCTTGTCTGGCAGGGGGTGTAGGCCCGAGGCATCCACCTTGTAACCCAGGAACTCTGCTTCCTTTACCATGAAAGCACATTTACTCCTCTTCACCCGTAAACCAGCCTCTCGCAGTAGACTTAGCACCTCGTTCAGAGTCTCCAGATGCTCGCCATTGTTCCTCCCCGTCAACAGGATGTCGTCCAGATACACAGCCACCTTCGGAATTCCTGCCACCAGTCCCTCCATTATTCTCTGGAAAATAGCTGGACTAGAGGAAACCCCAAAGGGTAAACGATTGACTTGGAACAGCCCTTTGTGGGTGTTAAGGGTGACATATGCCTTTGACCCTTCTTCCAGAACTACTTGTTGATATGCCTGACTGAGGTCCAGTTTACTAAACTTTTCACCTCCCGACAGCTTTTCAAACACATCCTCCACCTTGGGTAATGGATACTGCTCCAGTTTCGAAACTTGGTTCACTGTTAGCTTATAGTCACCACATATGCGTACAGTATTATCTGGCTTTAATACTGGAACAATTGGTGCTGCCCATTCCGAAAACTTCACTGGTTCAATTATACCTTGCTTGGTGAGTCGCTCCAACTCAGTCTCCACTTTCTTCTTCATGGCGTATGGTACGGGTCGAGGTTTGTAAAATCTTGGCGTTGCATTTTCTTTAACGTGTATCTTTGCTGGTGGACCCCTCAAGGTCCCCAGTTCCTCTTTGAACACTTCTTCATTGTTCTCCAGCACATCTTGCAAGGCCAGCCCCTGCTGTTCTACTTTATGGAGCCGTAGACAACCCATTTCCAGCTCCTTTAGCCACGCCCGGCCTAACAGGTTTGGTCCCTTACCTGCTACCACCATGACTGGCAACTGTTTGACTTTATCTTTATGTTTTACCGTTACTTTGGCCATGCCCAGTGTGGGAACTGTTTCACCGGTATATGTTTTCAAAGTCACTGAACAGTCCCGCAGCTTCTGAGCTTCTTTTAGCCATAACTTTCCATACTCAGCCTTGGACAGAACCGTCACACTACATCCGGTATCCACTTCAAACTGCACCATTTTACCATTTAAGTCCAACTGGGTTGTGATGGGATCAACTCTTTCCCACCTGGCCTCTTCCATGTTAAACATAGTAAACACTTCCTCGTCTTCCCTGGTGTTTTGATTTGTACCTTCATGCATGTGGTGTGCATACTGCCGTTTTATTTTTCGGTTTCCCTTTTTGTCCATCATACTGCTCTTTTCCTCCCCCTTTCTCGGCTGGTCCCTAGAGGGCGTTGATCGGCACATTTTTTTCACATGGCCCTTTTTCCATAAGCATGACATTTTTCATTTAAGAACCGACAATTCCTTGACAGATGTTCTCCGCCACACCTGTAACAGGCATACTGACCAGACTTCCCTGGTGATTTATGCTCCCCGACCACTTTATGTACTGGCAGTGGGGCAGCACACCTGCTCCCCACCCCTTCGATGGTTCTCGGTTGTAAATCACGAATGTCTTTATTCGCCGTCTCGATGGCCTGTGCCAACTTCAAGGCCTTTTCAAACGACAACTCAGGCTCCTCTAACAATCTGCGTTGTATGCGGTCATCTGCAATGCCACATACGAGCCTATCTCGTAGCATTTCTGTCAGTCTGTCCCCATAATTACAGTGTTGCGCCAGTTCCCTCAGCACTGCGACATACTCCGTTACCGTTTCATTAGCCATTCTAGTCCTTGAATTTAACTTGAACCTTTGGACTATTGCACTCGGCGGGTTATACTGTGACTGAAGCAAGCTCGCCAACTCCGTGAGCGGCTTATCCCCCGGTTTATCAGGACTCAATAAGTTCCTCATCAGACTGTACGTCTTGCTGCCCAACGAGCTCAGCAATATGGCTCGCTTCCGGCCCGCATCCATTATCTGGTTTGCTTCAAAAAAATGTTCCAACACTTCACAATACTCCTCCCAGGTCTGGGTCTGACAGTCGTATGCAACCAGCGACCCCAACATGGAACCAGACATAACCCCGGCAGGCCCAGTCTCTTTGTCGTCCGACATCAACTGCACCCCGCCGTTTTCACTCGCAGCGGACTCGGAGGCATCCCATCCTCGTCGCCAATATGTTATATCCTGGGAAATCAAGGAGACCACACGGTTCTGGAGTTGTAAGGCCTTTCTTTATTAAGAGCCTTCAGGTGCGCACCATGCTACATGTTCACAACTTCGCCATCGCCATACATACACCGGAAACAACCAGTTACCAGAGAATACAGAACCAACACTACCTGTTGCTAATTCCCCAGAGCGCCCCTACAGTACAATAACAGCATTACTTGCCCAATACTATGTTTAATACCCACTTGTCCTGGGTAATTAACTGCCAATTTTGAGCATGAAGTGCTAGTTTTCCCCCCAAGGGGGCTGCCAAAAGAATAAAGCTTGGAGATGGTAGAGGAAAGTCATTGAGACTGCTTACTGTAGGGTTGTGCTTTGTTTCCTCCAGAGGTGGAGGCACCCCATTGCTTTGACCTGTAAGAATCCTGTGACTGATATCTGGAGCCTTTTGAGCGCCTGGGTTTGCCCTGAGTGGCTCTGTTGGACACCGGAAAGGACCAATTTTTAGTAGGCCAGTGCCTACTGAACCTGGTTGGCTGCACTTGCAAGAAATCTTTTACAGTTTGCATATTAGCTTCGTCTTCCATTTTCTTTAAAACCTCTTCAGCCTTATTACCAAACAGAGTATCATGCTGCAAAGGGGCATCCAACAATTTAGCTTTAACATGATCAGGCAGATTTTGCTCCTTGTGCCAGGCATGCCTTCTAATCACAGATCCAGTAACAGTGGCCCTACAAGAGGCCTCCAAGGAATCAAAACCACATTGCAAAGTATGTTTTCCAACCTGTTCTGCTGAATGCAATAAATCCTGAAACTCTATTTTCCACACAATCAGAAATCAACATAATTTTCTGTTTCAGTAAGCCCATAACATGCTGTTGATATTTAAGCATATGAAACTGGCAGTTTAAAGCCCTGATCGCCAAGGTTGCAGACGTATAAACCTTCTTACCCCAGCTATCCAGCACCCTGGAATCTCTATCAGAAGGGGTAGGATTTTTGGCTGTAGAAGCCGTAACACCCTTGGGACCCTGAAAAATAGTTTCAGGATCAGCAGCAGGATTTTTGAAAAAAAAATCTGTGGGAGTCAGGAACCCTGTAGTATCTGTCTGGCTTACTAGGAGCCAGAGGCAGGGAATCAGGAGCCATGCTTGATTCCGACAATACATCATCAACAATGTCTAATACAGGGGGTACTGCCAAAGGCCTATGCTGAGGAAGAACAAAATCCCTAAGCCTCTTTTTTGATTCAGAGAAGTCCTGACTCTCCCAGTCAAAATGTTCCCTTAAAGTATGCAAAGTCTCTCCAAAAGAGTAATCCTCCGGAGGAGATGCCGATGGGATGGATTCCTCTGCATCAGAATCCTCATAGGGTGGAATAGAAAAATTCCTGATCAGAAGAAATGGAAACTTGATCTGAAGATTCATAATCAGTGCCTTACCTAGGCCTCTTAGCGAGGGGGGGGGGGGTTGGGAACCTCTGATCAAGGTAATTAAATCCTCAGCCATTTTGATCATCTGTTTTTTTAGGCATAGGGGCTTGAGCATGTGGCTCATGCGTCATTCTTAGACAGAGAAGTTGTTTTTGACCTTGTTTTCATTGCTGGCATCGGTTTAATGTAAAAATGTTGAGGCCTGAAAACACTCTCAGAAGCCAGTGCCTGCTTAGCGGCTCCGGACCCATCCAAGGGAGAGACATCCACGCGTTCAATACTTTGCAAATCTAGTGATATAACGGACTCTGAATGGGTCTCGGTACAGGCCTGCGACTCAAAAGTAGTGGGTATCAGGGGCTGCAAAAGCGCCTCACTGAGTACCAGCGACTGGCTTAGGAGAAGCTTCATCGGTTTTGGACCTCGGCCTGACTCTGTCTTTTTCCTTGCGTTTTTTGTGAACTCCGGTAGTCGGATTGCAAACCGACAACATTTCTGGGTAGTTAAATCTTGAACCAAAATTTTTAGAAGCAAAACTATACCGATGCTTAATAGTGCGCTGGTTAAATTTAGCACAAAAGCGACAGCAAGGCATATTGTAATCAGGGCCTAGGCAAGGAATACAGTACAAATGAAAATCCTTATGAGATATTTGCTTCCCACAAGTAACGCAATTATTAACTTTTACTAACATCGGTAATGAGCAAGAAAAAGTTTCCCCAACGGGGTATTTAGCTTTAGTTTGAAGACTTTGGTTCTTAAACTCGAATACGAAAATTTCAGGAGCCGACCGGCACTTGCGAACTGTTTCTGCTTCGGGCACCGCGCGGCAAGTAAGACTGATTAAAATGGCGTCTGCTGCATGTTTTATACCCCTGACGACCTAACGTCATGGAAGCAGAGACAGCAACCGATGCAGGACCCAAGACTTTGTTATTCAGGCCGAATGAGGGCAACCTGCCAGCAGATTACCCAAATGTAATGACTGCAATAGTGAAACATGAAGAACATCATGACACATTAGGAAGGAACTGAGGAAGTATAGCCAGAATACAAGTAAAAACAGCTGAGCAGACTGGTCTCATCCTATACCCACACCAGTATTATAAGTTAACAAATGACTTGCTGTATAGGTAAATGCAGACAAGGAAGAAACACTACACCAAATGTTAGTTCTGCAGTCTTTAATAAAAACATGTGATTAGGGACATGGCTAGGATGCTAAGAGTAGCAGCAGATTTCTCGTATTCAAAAACGGATCCCCATGTAGTTAGATGGATAGCAAATTGTTTGAGGGACAGAATCCACCCAAACTGGCAGGAGTGTCCTCAGACAGCATGAAAATAACTAGTGGGGTAAATACTTCTCAACCTCTTAGCCCAAGAGATCTGCACAAAGCCCGACATAAGTGGGGGTACAAAGTCCCAAAGGTACAGACAGAATTTAAATATTGCTATTTTAAACTTAGAAAGTTGCTAGAATAACGGTATATATTAAAATGCATTTCCTAACAGCAACGGTGGTACAGTGGTAGCGTTACTGCCTCACAGCAAGAGGTTCTCCTGTTCGATTCATGGCTGGAGTGCCTTCTGTGTGGAGTCTGCATGTCCTCCCCACGGTCGAATGGCCTCTAAAAGACATGTGTGAATGGGCGCGCCTTCGCTGAAGGTTGGGCATCGGGCTGACAACTCGACACCATAAAAAAATATCTACTGCCAATCATTAGTGGACTGGAGTTCCGCTGTGGCGACCCCCAACCAGGAAAAGCCAAAAAGAAACATTAAAATGCATTTTCTAAAGGATATGTAGTCTGAAACTCAAATGTATGACATTTACTAATTTCATTCCTCAGATCATCACAGTGATTTGCCAAAAAAAACAAAAATTTTATGAAAAACAGACAAATTTTGATGCAAAAATTTAGACATTCTGCAAAAATCTAGACAGCTGATAGACACTGTGGGGTTCCGTGATAGAACTTTTGATTTGGAGATCAGAGAAGTATATACAGAACAGCAAAAATCAGGAATTCTGGATAACCAAGTTTGACAACTGCAAACTGGATGTTAATTTGAATCCCCTTCTGATATGCTGAAGATACAAAGTAAATAAGATGGCGCTCTAAAAACTGGCTAAAACTAAATGATAAAAAATGCAATACTTGTGCATTTGGCAAACCCTCCACTCAGCTTAAAGCACAGAAAACACAACTCCAAAGATGCTGAGAGAGACCTTAAAACACTGACAGATAAACCCCTCTCATTTCATTATGTTGCAACAGCAGTCAGGAAATCTTATCTGGCAAAGACAGCGTATGTCCTCCAGGTCCAAATAAGTCCTGAACTTTTCTGCATTCTGTATGCATCATGTCCATCATAGAACATAACGGCCCCTTTGGGATATATCTTACTAAACGTATTATACAGACAGGTGCCAAAGGTTCTGAAAAAAAAAGATTATGGAACTAAATGACCTGATCAAGAGAGGCTGGAGGCTACAGACTCCCTAGGGGTTCTGTGCTTTCTGGGCAATTAGGAATCTGGCAGTCCAGGACCTCTTATTCCTCCACAAATCAAAGATTCCTGAGAAAACTAGAAACTGAACCTACTCCAGCAAATAAATCATGGAGAGACAGATATGTCAAGTAGTGATTATCCCTACTCTGGAATAAACTTCCTCTCCAAATCAAGCAATGTCATGGACTATTTTCCTTTAACTCACTATCGCAGAGGGCACCTGCAAGCGTTTCTGCAGTTACCTCCTACTGCGCCTCTAGGCATCAAATATTGCTTGCTCATATTAGCATTAATAATTTCAAAAAGTACAGTTTTGTACCTACCATAAATGTAGATGTCCGGTAGGAATGCATCTGCAGTCCTTACAAATGGGTTGTCCTGTCGTCAGGCAGCCCCTAGGTCGGCCGGATTCCAAAGTCTGGGTCTGGCCTCGGCTGGTGTCGCACTTCACCTGACGTCATAGCTGCAGTTATTCGGGTATAAAGGCATCAGCCGACGCCATTTTCCTCAGTGTTTCTTGCCCCAGATGCCAGGTGCCCTCTTGGAAGGCTAAATTTGGATAAATGCCAATGATTCCAAATAGTAGAGAGCAAACACAAAAATAAGCATGTATGTACATATATACAAACAAATACACCATAATAGATTCCCCCAGCTAGCTATAAGATGGGCAAATACCCTAGGAGCACCACAGAGGGGAAGGCGGGTGGGTAATCCTGACTGCAGATGCATTCCTATCGGACATCTACATTTATGGTAGGTACAAAACTGTACTATGTCCTTCAAGGATGCATCTGCAGTCCTTACAAATGGGTAGAATACCATAGCTAAACTGGGGGAGGTGGACAAAAACAAATTATGGTGTAGTTAGGATCCCTTGCAAAACAGCAGTGGCAAAGCCTGCTCGGGATCTAGAGTATAAAGGTAAATTATAATGCTTGGCAAATGTATGCACGGAGCTCCAAGTAGCAGCTTCTAAAATGTCCTTGGTAGCCACTCCTCGTAAGAAGGCTGTGGTAGTGGCTGTTGCCCTTGTAGAGTGAGGCCTGATGTTCTCTGGAGTTTTCTTTCCATGGTAGGAGTAACAAAATCTAATGCAATTTCCTATCCACTTGGAGATTGTTTGTTTTGAAATTGCTTTTCCTTCCCTTCCTGTTGCATATGCTACCAGTAGCTGGTCAGTTTTTCTATTGCCCTTGGTTCTGTTCAGGTAATAGCGTAATTGTCTATGTACATCCAAGGCATGTAGCAGTCTTTCTCCCCTGTTCTGTGGGTTAGGGAAAAATGTAGGTAGGTGGATAGCCTGATTTAAAGAAACTCTGGAAACCACCTTAGGCATAAAGGAAGGATTTGTTCTCATGGACACTATCTTGATGGAAGATCAGGAAGGGTTGCACTGCCATTAATGCCTGAAGTTCAGATACCCTTCTTGCTGAAGTGATTTCCAGCAGGAAAGCAGTCTTCCATGATAAGTATTGCAATTCTGCTGTTGCTGCTGGTTCGAAAGGAGGAAGTGTCAATTTTTCTAGCACAAAGTTCAAGTCCCATGCTGGCTTCCTAGGAGGCTTTACATTTTTAATTCCTCTCAGAAACTGTCTGAGCAGAGGATGTGAGAAGACAGGAGGATCCAAGTCGTATTCTGCTGAAATAGCTGATGCATGAATCTTGATGGAGGAATAGGACAGGCCTGAGTGGAAGAGCTCTGCCAAGTATTCCAGAATGTTGGCTATGTTTACCAGTGACACATCTTCTCCTTTTTCAGTACACCAAATGAGATATCTTTTCCATTTTGCTGAATAATTTTTTCTTGTTGAGGGTCTGTGAGCCTCAAGGATAATGTCTTTAACCCTTTGGGATAAATTTGGGTTAATTGGTATTATGCAATGTTCCAGGCAGTCAGCTGCAGAGTTTTCAGGTTTGGATGCAGATGGCTGTAGCTGTTCTGTGTTAACAGCAAGGGAACCAGGGGTAGTGGCCATATTTGTTCCCGAGCCATGCTCCTCAGTAATGGGTACCAATGTTGCCTTGGCCAGTCTGGAGCTATCAGAATGATCCTTGGACGGTCCTCTTTGATCTTCAATAGCACTTTGTGCATCAAAGGAAGTGGTGGAAATGCATATGCGGTCAGGTTTTTCCAACTGAAGGATAGGGAGTCCACCTTCCAAGCAAGTGGGTGGTACGTCCTTGTACAGAATTTCTTTAGTTGGTGATTGTGTGGGGATGCAAATAAGTCTATTTCTGGGAGTCCCCATTTTCTTGTAATGGTTTTGAAGATGTCCGGATGCAGCATCCATTCGTGGGCATCCGTGGTAGTCCTGCTTAAAATGTCTGCTAGGATGTTTTCTTTTCCTGGTACAAAAATTGCTTTTAACTGTATGTTGTAGCTCAGCGCCACATTCCAGAGATCCAGTGCCATTCGGCAGAGGGTACGAGTGTGTGCCTCCCTGTTTGTTGATGTACCACATAACTGTGGTGTTGTCTGTCCTTATCATCAATAGACCTTGCTGAAGGAATGGTCTGAATGCCTGAATTGCCAGTTTTACTGCCAGCATTTCCTTTAGATTTATGTGTAGGTGCAGCTGGTTTTGAGACCATAAGCCTTGTATGCACTTGTCCAGCATGTGTGCCCCCCAACCGAGGTCTGAGGCATCTGTTGTGATGGTTTGGCTTGGTTGAGCACTGTGAAAAGGCAATCCTGTGTTTGATTGACAAGCCTGAGCCCACCATAGGAATTCTTGCTTCAGGCATGGAATAATGGGAATCTGGGTTTCCAAGCTGTGCTTGTGTTGAGACCATAAATTCCTTAGGTACCACTGTAGTTTTCTCATATGCAGTCTGGCATGAGGAACCAATATTATGCAGGATGCCATGAAGCCCAAGGCTTGCAGAACTTTTCTTGCTGTCAGATGGTTCTGTTTTGTTAAGGCCAAGAAGTAGAGAGGTAGCTGCTCCTGTTTTTCTACTGTTAGGAATGCCATTTGCCTTGATGTGTCCAACTCTGCACCCAAAAAGGTTATTCTCTGGGATGGAATCAGTCTTGACTTTTTTAAATTGACTGTGTATCCCAGGGCTTGGAGCAGATAAATGACCCTTTGTAAATCTTCTGCTAGCTTGCTTTCGTTGTCCGCTTGTATCAGGCAGTCCAGGTATGGGTAGATTTGTATTCCCTGAAGTCTGCAATGAGCAATTACTGATGCCAGGCATTTTGTGAACACTCTGGGCGCAGTAGATAAGCCAAAGGGCAATGCTGAGAATTGATAATGCTCTGATCCTGCAAGAAATCTGAGGTATCTTCTGCAGTTTGGTCGTATGGGGACGTGCAGGTATGCCTCCTTGAGATCTAGAGTCACCAGCCAAGACTCCTTGCCCAGCATGGGAAGAAGCTGCTGTAGGGTCAGCATTTTGAATTTTGGAACAATGAGGAATGTGTTTAAAGCGGACAAGTCGAGAATAGGTCTCCATTTGCCTTCTTTTCTTGGTACCAGGAAGAGTCTGGAGTAAAATCCCTTCCCTTGCTCCATAGATGGTACTTTTTCTACAGCTCTCATCCTTAATAATTGGGATATTTGTTTTAGTGCTTCTGTGTTTTGATTTGGAGGTAGGTTTGGCATTCCTCTCTTCCTTGGTAGAGTATGGAAGTGAAACCTGTAACCTTGGTCTATTATCTGTAAAATCCACTTGTCTCTTGTGATGTAATGCCAGTTTGTCGTAAATAAGGCTAGCTTTCCGCCTAAGGGTGCTTGCAGTTGTTCCCTGGTAGGCGGTGCCAGAGCTAAGTCACTGTGATTGACCAGTAGTTGTGGTGGCTGTGTCTGTGGCTGTGCCTCGCTGGTTGTTGCCCTGCCACTGACGTCCTCTGTAAGCACCCCTGGATTGGCTTCTGCCTCTTGAACGCCTATTCCTGCCTCTCTGAGTTCTGGAGGAGTCTGGAAAGGACCAATTCTTGGAGGGCCAATTCCTGCTAAACCTCGGAGGTTGGACCTGTAAGAAATCTTTTACTGTTTGGACAGATTTTGCCTTCTCTTCCATCTTCTTCAGTACTTGTTGTGCAGGGGAGCCAAACAAATTGATCTTATCCATAGGAGCATCTAATAGTTTTGATTTGACATGGTCTGGTAAGGCCTGTTCTTTTAGCCATGCATGCCTTCTGATGACTGTGCCAGTCATGGCTGATCTAAAGGAAGCCTCCAGTGCATCATAGCCGCATTTTAGGGAATGGTTACTGACCTGTTGAATGTTATGTACCATTTCCTGCACATATTTTTTGTCTACTGTTTCATCTGAGGACACTTTTTTAGTTAACTGATCTAGCAAAAATTCTTGATACTGCATCATGTGAAATTGACAGTTCAAGGCACTAGCTGAAAGAGTAGCAGAAGTGTAAACTTTTTTACCCCATCTCTCTAAGGATCTGGATTCCCTTTCAGAGGGGAGGGGGTTTTTGGCAGAGGTGGCTGCTACAGCCTTAGGTCCTTGGGAGATAGTCTCTGGATCTGCAAGGGGAGCCTTATACAAGTGATAATGTGTGTCCGGGACCCTGTAGTATCTATCGGGCTTAACAGGGGCCGGAGGCAGAGAATCAGGAGCTGTACAAGCATCATTAAATGCATCATCTACAACAGAAAGAACTGGAGGTATGGCTAAAGGCCTATTGCTGTGGTAAATGCAGAAAAGTTCTAAGCCTTTTTCTGGAATCTGAAAAATCCTGGCCCTGCCACTGAAATTGTTCCCTCATAGCATGCAGGGTTTCCCCAAAGGAAAATTCCTCAGGCGGAGAGGCAGAAGGAATGGACTCTTCACCATCAGAGTCTTCATAATGGGAGTATGGGGCCTCTGGAGGGTCTGTATCATTTGAGTCATCAGAGGAATCATCTGTAGACACTGGCTCAGGGGGCTCTGCTCTAGGCCTCTTCTCTGGAGGCGGGTGAGAGGCCCTGTCTGGTTGAGGTTGGGATCCTCGAATTAAAGAAATGAGATCCTCTGCTAAACTAAGCATTTGTGAACTAGAGCTAGGCCTGTGAGAGGGGGGCTTAGCAGGCACAGATTTAGTAGTTTTAGCTGCTTTAGCCCTGGCAAAGGCCTTAATGGACATGGCTGCAGGTGGCCTAGCAGCTCCACGTGCAGGGGTTGAAATATCCAAGGGAATAGTGTCGGATAATTCTTGAGAAACTGTAACAGTAAGTGGGATATCAGAAGCCGATTCCACGAGGTTAGAAGAGGCCTCGGCAGGAGGAAAGATTTCGGCTGAAGGAGGAACCGCTTGCTCGGTTTCAGCCGAAACCGAGACACTCGCGGTAGGCTTAACCGCGGTTTCGGCCGAAACCGCGGACCGCGAGTGTCGGTCCTTTTCCTTGCATTTTTTAGATATTTGCGAAGTCGGAGGATCCGACGGCATAATATAAGCAAAATCGGAGCCGAAAAACTCCTCAGCAAACTCCGACCGACGTCTAAGCGTCTGCAGGTTAAAGGAAGCACAGGCTAGACAAGCTGCGATGTCGTGGTCTGGGCCTAGACAAGGTAAGCAGTAAGAGTGGAAATCTTTATGAGGTATTTGTTTCCCACAAGTTAAACAGTTATTCACTTTTTCTGACATCAGCTGAGGAAAGAGTCCCCAACGGGGTACTTAGCTTTTTAGAAGTCTTCGAAGAAGTTTTCGGTAGTAGTAATCTCTGGTTCTGACCGACCGGCACTTGCGAACAGCTTCTGCTTCGGGCGCCACGTGGCAAGAAAGACTGAGGAAAATGGCGTCGGCTGATGCCTTTATACCCGAATAACTGCAGCTATGACGTCGGGTGAAGTGCGACACCAGCCGAGGCCAGACCCAGACTTTGGAATCCGGCCGACCGAGGGGCTGCCTGACGACAGGACAACCCATTTGTAAGGACTGCAGGTGCATCCTTGAAGGACATCCATGCTACATACAAGGTATCATGATATTTTATCTTGAAGCATACATGATGGCAAACAAAACTGTATTAACATTTGACCTCTGTCAATGAGCATTTACAGGTTCAAGCCACACCCACTGGGAGTTAAAGGTGCACACTCAAAAGAGCTGTACTTAAAGAGGAGTGAGGCAATTAGGTGGGTATTCATAAATTCACCTCAGTTATGCCTGGCCTATTGCTCCGCTAAAAAACAGGCAAGGTTTAAAGGTGTACTGGAAGGCATAAATGGCTCATGGGCCAGACACCATGTACATTCTACTGATTCTATTAAAAGTGATTGCAGACATGGTACTGCAATTAAAAAAATCATACTGAAGCTATGTAACAAAACATCCTCTTTATTTACCGTTTTAAAGATGATCATACCCATTACCTTCTTGACCACTGGCGGTTTGTGATAAAACAGTTAAGGTAATCATACCAGCATCTACTATGACCCACACCACATTATTACTTAAGTCAACTACTTCTCTGGTGTTCTTGCATATACAAAGCTACTCCTTACTGTGTGCCCTCCCATAAATACATGCACTCTGGCATATTGACATCCAGATGATATATTTGTACTTGTTAACATGGTACAACACTGATTCACATGGACCTTTTTCAGGCTATGCCAGGAAGCACTGTTTAAGTAACTCAAGTAACAAACCAGGCAAATGGGGGCTCAGGGAGTCAAACACTGGACTACAGGAAGCAGTTTAACTGCTCACAGCCTTAATTATCTAAAGTGACAAATCAGACCAAATCATTTGTTACTGTACACTATGTTGACACAACCACAAACTTGTGTTTATATCTTCGTTTTGGTACTCATCACCCATTTTCTACAGTTCAACCACTTTTGCGTTTCTGCTAAGCTATCCATTCACTGCTACCTTTTTCTGCACAGATTCTTACCATTTTTGTTACCCTTGTTGCTTACCTCTCAAACTTGAGTACAGTTTTCTTGTTCCTTTTTACCACATCCGCTTCTGGTAGGCTTAAATGGGGTAATATAACCCATCCCTACTTCTACCATAAAATAACTCTTGCAAAAACTAAGACCTAGCGCCAATGCCCCCGACAACATTCCCTCATACTTCCTCAGTATAGCTGCCGAAGTCATTGCCTTCCCAATAAGCAACCTAATCAACCGCTCTATCCAAGAAGGTCTTGTTCCACAACTCTGGAAAAAGGCTTTCATCATTCCCCTTCACAAAGGAGGCATTGATACTAACATCACCAACTTTCGGCCCATCGCCATTCTCTCTCCCATCTCAAAACTCCTCGAGAAATGTATCCAACTTTAACTCCTTCCCTATCTCTTGGACAACAATTTATTAACTCCCACCCAACACGGCTTCAGACCCAATCACAGCACTATGACCGCCCTCCTTTCTTTCCTCGAAATAGTTAATACAGCTAGAGATTCTGGTCTTACAGTATCTAACATCCTACTTGACCTCTCTAAGGCCTTTGATACCATCTCCCATTACCTACTACTTACTAAATTATCTAGCCTAAACCTATCACCTTCATCTCTCAATTGGTTCACCAGCTACCTCTCCAACAGGCAACAAGCGGTCAAATGGAAAAAAGCTACCTCCTGTTTCCTCAACACCCCTACTGGTGTCCCGCAAGGTTCCATACTGGGTCCTCTGCTCTAATATATTCATCAATGATTTTTTCCGATCCATTCCTTATGCTAACATTATTCAATACGCAGATGATTCTACAATTGTCTATTCTGCCTCATCCATCCCAACTCTCTTACAACTAACTCAAAATGCTTTCTCTGCCACTGAACAATGGATGAAAGACAATCTAGTACTCAATGCAGCAAAAACAAAACTTATGATATTCACACCCGCCAAAACTAGCACCACTGACAAAAAACTATTCTCTATCACCAGCCAAAATAATACACCTCTTGAGCTGGTATCCGAAACCAAACTATTAGGAGTCCAGATTGATGTCCAGCTTAAATTCAATTCCCATCTCCTACTAAACATAAAAAAAAAAACACCAAAAACTCGGTATGCTCTACCGACACTTTAGCTACTAAGCTCACTCTCTCTACTACATTTCTCTTACCCTCCCTTCTTTATGGTGCCCCTTCTCCTTACACACCTACAATCTACTCTCAAAACAAAACTGTCCTCTTGTTATTAGAAAATTGCCAAATTCGCCACTAACAGACCATCAACCCATCACTGTGTACCTCTCCACATACTCAACTGGCTAGAACTTCCCAACTACCTCTCCTATATTCAGCTCACCTATGTACACAAACTCATTTACCAACCTTCCCTTTGTCCCTCCCTCTCCTCTACCTTTAAAATGCACCACCCACAACGACTCCTAAGATCTAGCAATCAAAACCTAATCGAAGTATATAAACCCCTTCACCCCCCAGGACAAAACCTACTATCCTTTTCCCTAGCACACCTATGGAACTCCCTCCCTCCTTCCATTCGAACCATCACTAGCCTCCCATCCTTTAAAAAATCACTTTACTCCCATCTAATATCCACATGGGAATGTTCCTGCTCCCACCCCTCTTAACTTATTCTCCATCCCGTACTGTCTTCCACTTCACATACTTCAAATACCAACTCCATTTTTCACATCTAGCAATCAACATCTTATTCTCAACTATCTACTTCCAACTTACTTCAACCAACCTCCTATTTTCACCTAATCCTACTATTTTTTATCTTATGACAACACAAACTTACTAGTGCATTGTTCTTAAAAAAAATACAGCTTTGTCTATTTAATCACAGTAACTTTTGTTATCTCTTAGAACGAGAAATAGTTAAACTGTAAATTGTTGCTATCTTTTGTGTAATCTTTATGTTGGAGCTTTTCTCCCCAGGACTCCATTGAAAACGGGTTCTTTTGGCCCAATGGACTATCCTGGCTAACCAACTGCAAATAAATTTAAACTGCAGTACTTTCACCAGTTTTAAAATGGGAGTAAACAGCTAAGAAAGAATTAAGAAAACATTTACCACAACAATATTTTATTATCTATATTCTCTTTAGCAGCACAACTATGTTGATCTGTACTCTGTAGCAATGCAGATAAAAGTGTTGGAACAACAATTTTTCAGAAATGGAAGGCTGCTGTAGTACAGCCCTGCTCTCTTCATTTACTTATAAAATTCATGTTCCTGTTCATCCTTCTTTATTACAGTCTTATAAGCTTTTTCAAAATCCTTTGCTAGAACAATATAACGGTTCTCTCTCACAGCTAACATACCAGCCTAGAAAAAAAAAGAAAAATCCATGAGGGAAATAGTTTACTTATAAATGAAGAGTATAAGCAATACATTTAAATGTAAAAATTCAATGCAATTCACACCTTATTTATCTGCAAGACACATGGCATGTTATATGGTATTTCTTAGTCATGCTAAACCAGCCACAGTTTTAAGTGATGTCCAAATGATGTGCCTATTATGTAAGAGTTTAACAGGTCAACAATCCCTTCTTTAACAGTACAAAAAATACCAGAAGATACTAACGTCAGTACATCTTTCCTAACAGAAACATCAGATACCATAAACATAATAAATTAATATGAATGGAATGAATTAAAATGAAAGGACAAAAAAGAAGAGACCTGCAAGTCTGGAAATTGGAGCAGGATAAAGAAATTAAGGAAGTACAAACAGCATGTGGAAATAGTGAAATACATACTTAACAACAGGACAAAGCACAAGATAAAGTAAGGATATGACAGATCGGTTAATATTACACTAAAACACAAAAGGGAAAACAGTGACAGGTGTTCCTGAGACAATACAGGACTAGGAAAGTAGAGTTGTGTACACTTACCATAAATGTAGATGTTAGTGTGTATTCACTGTTGCAGTCATAACCTGTGGGTTATCCCTGCTTTGGTAGCCCTCGGCTGGCCCGAATACCACAGTCAATGTTTTTGTGTGCTGGCTGCGGTCGCTTGTGACGTCAATTCGTCAGTGCTATAAAGTAAGGCAGCCAACGCCATTACATCAGTTTTTCTTGCCCTAACCAGTCAGAAGGACGTATGGTAAAGTGGTCTTGGTGGCTGAAAGCCACCATAAGAAGCTTGTGTCTCCCTAAGGAAAGAGGATATAAGGGGGGAAGGAAGGGGGGGAACCAGGACTGCATCAGTGAATACACTCGAACATCTACATTTATAGTAAGTGTACACAACTGTGCTATGTTCTTCGTGTTTCACTGTTGCAGTCATCACCTGTGGGAGGATTCCCAAAGATGAGTAGAGGGGTGGAAGGATTAGTTAGAGACCTAGGCATGGGTAAGCACGCCCTGCAGAACTGCAGAGGCAAACCCTGCTCTAGCCTTAGAGAAAAAAGGTAGGTGGTAATGCTTTGTAAAGGTATAGACAGAGGTCCAGGTGGCAGCTTCCAAGATGTTCCTGGTGGGAACTCCTCTGAGGAATGCTGTGGAAGTGCAGGCTATCCTAGTGAAATGGGTACGACTAGACTTGGGGGGGGGGGTCCCATGTAATCTGTAGCAGAAATGGATAGAGTGTGATATCCATTTGGAAATGGTTTGCTTGGAAATGGGATTCCCCTCTGCCCCTGGGGCAAAGCTGACAAGACGTTGGTCTATTTTCCTGAAGGGTTTAGTATGGTCCAAGTAGTATCTGAGCTGTCTGTGCATGTCTAGTGAGTGCAGAATTCTTTCCCCTTGTTTTGAGGGTTAGGGAAGAAGGTGGGTAGATGTATGGTCTGGTTGAGAGTCACATTAGATACCACCTTGGGCATAAAGAAGGGGTTAGTCCTCAGGGAGATCATGTCTGCATGGAAAATGATGCAGGGTTCAATGGCCAACAATGCCTGAAGTTCTGAAATCCTTAAGGTAAAGTGATAGCTAGTAGGAAAACAGTCTTCCAGGAGTGGTATTTCAGTTCTGCTGAAGCAGCAGGTTTGAAGGTTGGTAAGGTTAGTTTTTCCAAAATATAATTCGGGCATGGGTGGCCTTCTTGCAGGTCTGATGTTAGAAGCCCACTCTGAGGAATTGTTTAATCAAAGGATGTAAGAACAAGGGATGTTCTCTATCAAAATGATCTGAAATAGCTGAGGCGTGGATTTTAATAGAAGAGAAAGTACAGTTGTGTACACTTACCATAAATGTAGATGTTCAAATGTATTCACTTTTGCAGTTATTACATTTGGGTAACCATGTAATCTGCTGGCAGGTTGCCCTCAGTTGGCCTGAATAACAAAGTCTTGGGTCCTGCGTCGGTTGCGGTCTCCTCTTCCATGACGTCAGAGGTATAAAACATGCAGCCAACGCCATTTTAATCAGTTTTTCTTGCCCCAGATGTCAGGTGCCCCCCAAACAGGGAGCAAAAAAAAAAAAAAAATTTATATATATATAAACTGTAAATATATAAATGCACATTAGAAACATAAAATTTACCTTCAACTAAAATCAAATACACCACAAAGGCTTTTGAGTATACTGAAGGAAAGAAAAGGTATAGAAAGGGGGCTGGTGGGTGGGTAATCCGGACTGCAACAGTGAATACACTCTAACATCTACATTTATGGTAAGTGTACACAACTGTACTATGTTCTTTGTGTTTCACTGTTGCAGTTATTACATTTGGATAGAATCCCAAAGCTATGGATGGGAGGATGGAACTAAATGGCATTAGGAGCAGCTAAAAGGTCCTGCAGGACTGCAGTGGCAAAGCCTGCCCTGTTTTTAGAGAAAAGAGGTAAATGATAATGCTTTGTGAACGTATGAACTGAGCTCCAAGTAGCAGCTTCTAGAATGTCTCTGGTAGGGACCCCTCTGAGAAAAGCTGAAGTAGAGGCAGCCCTGGTGGAATGGGATCTGAACCCCTTGGGCACAGGTTTGCCATGGTGCAAGTAGCAAAAACGAATGCAATGGCTTATCTATTTAGAAATAGTCTGCTTTGATATAGCCTTCCCCTCTGAACCTGCAGCAAATGCTACCAGTAGTTTGCTCAGACTTTCTTAGAGCTTTTGTCCTGTTTAAGTAGAAGCTTAGTTGTCTGTGTACATCCAATGAATGCAGAATCCGCTCCCCCTTGTTCTGCGGATTTGGGAAAAAAAGTTGGCAGGTGAATGGTCTGGTTAAGAGCCACACTGGATACCACCTTAGGCAGAAAAGAAGGTTTGGTCCTGAGGGCTACCCTGTCCGGGTAAAAAAATAATGAAAGGCTCCACTGCAATGAGAGCCTGTAGTTCTGAAACCCTTCTAGCCTAAGTGACTGCCAAAAGAAAAGCGGTCTTCCAAGAAAGAAATTTTATATCTGCAGTAACTGCTGTTTCAAAAGAAGGCAGGGTGAGTTTTTCCAGCACAAAATTGAGATCCCATGCAGGGGTTGGGTGCTTTCCTGGGAGGCCTTAAATTTTTGGCCCCTCTAAGGTACTGTTTTTAGCAGTGGATGAGAAAAGAGGGGAGGCTCTGTGTTGTAATGAGCAGAGATGGCAGAGGCATGGATTTTTATTGAAGAAAAAGATAGGCCCTTGTCAAGCATCTCAGTTAAGTATTGTAAAATCCGAAGAATATTGAGCTTTGCTGTGTCTATTTCTTGTGCTTGGTTCCAAGCACAGAATCTCTTCCATTTATCAGCGTAAGATTTTCTAGTACTAGGCCTTCTGGCTTCCAAAATGACATCCATCACAGGTTTACCGAGAGATGTGGTTGGTAAAATTAGTTGATTAGCCATGCTGCAAGATTCAGAGTTTGGAGCTGAGTGTGCAGAATTTGATAGTTCTGCTGAGACTATAAGTGTGGTGTTTGAGGCAAGTACCATGGAGGAAGGTGCGACATATTCCTTAGAAGCGGGTACCAGTGTTGGCGAGGCCGGTCTGAAGCAATTAGAATCATTTTTGGTTTTCCTGTCTGACTTTTAGTAAGACCTTGGAGAGTAGAGGCAGAGGGGGAAAGGCATACACAGATAGATTTTTCCAGCTGAAGGACAGAGCATCCACTTTCCATGCTTTTTTGTGATGAGTTCTTGAGCAGAATTTGTCCAACTGATAATTTTGGGAGAGGCAAATAGATCTATGTTTGGGCTGCCCCATTCCTGTGTTAATATGCTGAAGATTTGTGGATCCAGTTTCCATTTGTGTGGGTCCATAAGATTTCTGCTTAGGTCGTCTGTCGGAGTATTGTGCTTTCCTGGCAGGAACTGAGCTTGAAGACGTACTTGCCAAGTCAAGCTTGTGCTCCACAAGGCCATGGCTAGTCTGTAAAGGGGGTAGGAATGGGTACCCCCCTGCTTGTTTATGTACCACATAACTGTGGTGTTGTCCATCTTTATCAGTAGTTGTCCTGGATGAAGTAAGTCCTTGAAGGCTGTCAGCACATTCTGAACAGCTAGCATTTCTTTCTGGCTGATATGTAGATGCATTTGGTTTGGGCTCCATTTGCCCTGAATGCATCTCCCTGTCAGGTGGGCCCCCCAAGCATAGTCTGATGCGTCTGTAGTTAGGGTTTGGGTGGCATGTTTCTGTCCACCATAGAAACTCCTGTTGCAGGCAGGGAATGAGAGGAATCATTGTTTCCAGGCTGTGACAATGTTGACTCCATAAGCTTTTTAGGTACCACTGAAGTTTCCTCATATGCATATGGAATTAGTAGAATGTAGGATGCTATGAACCCCAAGGCCTGCAGAATTTGTCTTGCAGATAACTGGGTCTTTGTAGCCATCTGTTTGAAGTATGATGTCAACTGCATGTGTTTGTCTGGCGTGAGGTAAGCCATCTGGACAGTTGTATTCAACCTTGCACCCAGGAATGTAATTATTTGAGAGGGTACCAGTTGTGATTTCTTTTTATTTATGGTGTACCTTAGGCATGCTAGAAGCCTATTTACAAACACCAGATGTTGAAGAGTGTCCTTGTCCTCTGCCTGAATGAGACAATTGTCCAGATAAGGATAAATTTGAATGTTTCTTTGTTTGCAGAATGCAATTACTGGTGCCAGGCACTTTGTAAAGACCCTGGGTGTAGTAGATAAGCTAAAGGGCAGTGCAGAGAATTGGTAATGCAAAAAGCCTGCTTTGAAGCGGAGGTATCTTCTGCAAGATTCCCTTATTGGGATATGCAGGTATGCCTCAAGTCTAGAGTTACTAACCAAGCATTCTTGCCTAGCATAGGCAGTAGCTGTTGTAAAGTCAGCATTTTGAATTTTGGAATGTCCAGAATCGTGTTGAGAATTGATAAGTCCAGTATTGGACGCCATGATTTGTCTTTTGTCCTTTTTCCATTTCTGGTACCGGTTGAATAACCCCCATATCCATGAGGGACATGGCTCGTTTCTGGGCCTCTGTCCACTGGTTTTGTGGCAGATCAGGCCATCCGTTTGCAATTGGCAAAGTGTGGAAATTAAATCTGTATCCCTGGGATACTATGTTTAATAACCACTTGTCCTGGGTAATTAATTGCCAATTTTGAGCATGAAGTGCTAGTTTTCCCCCCAAAGGGGCTGCCAAAAGATAAGTGCTTGGAGATGGTAGAGGAAAGTCATTGAGACTGCTTACTGTAGGGTTGTGCTTTGTTACCTCCAGATTTGGAGGTGGAGGCACCCCATTGCTTTGACCTGTAAGATCCCTGCGATTGATATCTGGAGCCTTTAGAGTGCCTGGGTTTGCCCTGAGTGGCTCTGTCGGATACAGGAAAGGACCAGTTCTTAGTAGGCCAGTGCCTACTGAATCTGGGTGGTTGTACTTGCAACAAATCTTTTACAGTTTGCACAGATTTAGCTTTTTCTTCCATTTTCTTTAAAACCTCTTCTGCCTTATTACCAAACAGACTATCATGCTGTAAAGGGGCATCCAACAATTTAGCTTTAACACGATCAGGCAGATTTTGCTCCTTGAGCGACGCATGCCTTCTTATCACAGATCCAGTTATGGCGGCCCTGCAAGAGGCCTCCAAGGAATCAAAACCACATTGCACAGTATGCTTTCTAACCTGTTCTGCTGAATGCAATAAATCCTGTAACTCTATTTTCCACACAATCAGAAATCAACATCATTTTCTGTTTCAGTAAGGCCATAACATGCTGTTGATATTTGAGCATATGAAACTGGCAGTTTAAAGCCCTGATTGCCAAGGTTGCAGACGTATAAACCTTCTCACCCCAACTATCCGGCGCCCTGGAATCTCTATCAGAAGGGGTATAATTTTTGGCTGTAGAAGCCTTAACACCCTTGGGACCCTGTAATATCTGTCTGGGATACTAGAAGCCGGAGGCAGGGAATCAGAAGCCATGCTTGATTCCAAGAATACATCATCAACAATGTCTAATACAGGAGGGTATTGCCAAAGGCCTATGCTGAGGAAGAAGGAAATCCCTAAGCCTCTTTTTGATTTAGAGAAGTCCTGACTCTCTCAGTGAAAATGTTCCCTTAAAGTATGCAAAGTCTCTCCAAAAGAGTAATCCTCATGAGGAGATGCAGATGGGATGGATTCCTCTGCATCAGAATCCTCATAGGGTGGAATAGAAAATTCCTGATCAGAAGAAATGGAAACCTGATCTGAAGATTCATAATCAGTGCCTTGCCTAGGCCTCTTAGCAAAGGGGGGGGGGGGTTGGGAACCCCTGACCAAGGTAATTAAATCCTCAGCCATTTTGATCATTTACTTTTTAGGCATAGGGGCCCCATATATGCTGATCTCTTTATGGCTTATATCGAGGAAATCATGATTTATGATGATATGCATAATTTGTTTCTGCCTGATATTGATATATGGCGGAGATATTTGGATGACTGCTGGATGGTATGGAGATCGGATATTGGGTATCTGCATGAATTTATGGAGTATTTAAATGACAACAAATGGGGAATTCAATTTACCATTACTTATGACCAGAAATCCATTACCTTTTTGGATGTTCTGGTTACTAAAAATGAGGATGACACTCTTAAAACTGAAGTTTATAGGAAATTCCCCCAATATAATTCTTTACTCCATGCCTCCAGCTTTCATCCAAAGCATATAGCAAGAAACATTCCAAAATCACAATTTCTTAGAATAAGACGTAATTGTTCAGAAGATGTTAGTTTTAAACATCATGCTCAGGATCTACACAAAAGATTTATGAATAGAGGTTATAGCTCAGGATATGTTACTATGGCTCATAACCATGCCTGTGGTTTGAATAGGCAAAATTTATTAATATATAAACAGAAATCTTCATCATCTAATACACTTCGGTTTACTACTACGTTTGGCAGGAACACTAACAGATTTATTAACATTGTCAAAGACAATTGGAATATACTAAAAGCTGACAGCAAGATCCAATCACTAATTCCTAATACTTGTTCTTTCTCTTTTCGTAAAGGAAAAAACTTAGCAGGATATTTTAATCATTATAAACATCATTCTGAGTCTCGATTACCTGTATTATATCAAACTACCATTTTGGGTGATAGATTGATTGGATGTTTCCCCTGTGGGCATTGTGTCAATTGTAAATACATTTTGAAGTCCAAGGAATTTACTAGTAGAAACAGTAGTATTGTTTTTGATATTCGCTTTTTTGCCAACTGTAACACAGACTGGGCGATTTATATGGCTTGTTGTAGTTGTCATGCATTTTATATAGGTCAGACTTCCAGACCATTCAGGCTACGTATGTCTGAACACCTTAGTGATATTAAATGTAAAAGAACTACCAATGCCTTATATAAACATACACTCACACATACAACAGCAAAATTCCACTTTATTATTATAGATAAACTTATTGGTGATCGAAGCCAAAAATCTGGTTGGCATAAGAAACTTGTGGATTACAAAACTTGGGGCTTTGTTTAATCCAGGACTTAATGAATGTTTTTGATTGAACTCTTAACATGTGGTGTTATCAGACTATTTGTAATTATTATTCATTAATATTAATGAGTTCATTAATTAATATGTAAATGTCATCCAATGATATGTCTTTATTCATTATACAAGACCACACCATATTATATGTCCTTTGTATTTCACTGAAGAAGGCCAGATTTTTTGTTAGCCGAAACCGGTCTGCTTTTTTCTTAATATAGAATGGGGTCTTAGTAGTTTTTAATAAACTACTATTTACTGCATGGTTCACCTGTTGCTGGCTCTACTTTTTTGAATTTGCCTAAGCATGTGGCTCATGTTTTTTAGACATACAAGTCGTTTCTGATCTTGTTTTTGTTGATGGCGTCTGTTTAATGTAAAAATGTTGAGGCCTGAAAACACCCTCAGAAGCCGGTGCCTGCTCAGCGGCTCCGGACCCATCCAAGGGAGAGACATCTGCGGGTTCAATACTTTGCGAATCTCACGGCATACTGGACTCTGAATGGGTCTCGGTACAGGCCTGCGACTCAAAAGTAGCGGGTATCAAGGGTTGCAAAAGTGCCTCACTGAGTACCAATGATTGGCTTAGGAGAAGCTTCGCCATCGGTTTTGGACCTCGACGGTCTGTCTCTGTCTTTCCTTGCATTTTTTGTGAACTCCGGTAGTCGGATTGCTTACCGATGACATTTCAGGGTAGTTAATCTTGAAGCAAAAATATACCGACGCTTAATAGTGCGTTGGTTAAATGTAGCACAAAACAGACAGCAAGGCACATTGTGATCAGGGCCTAGGCAAGGGATACAGTACAAATGAAAATCCTTATGAGGTATTTGCTTCCCACAAGTAATGCAATTATTAACTTTTACTGACCTCGGTCAGGAGCAAGAAAAAGTTTCCCCAACAGGGTACTTGACTTTAGACTGAAGACTTCGGTTCGGAAACTCAAATATGAAAATTTCAGGAGTCTGCCGACTGGCACTTGCGAATTGCTTCTGCTTCGTCACCATGCAGCAAGAAAGACGGATTAAAATGGCGTCGGCTGCAGGTTTTATACCCCTGACGACCCGACGTCATGGAAGAGGAAACAGCAACCGACGCAGGACCAAAGACTTTGTTATTCAGGCCGACTGACGACAACCTGCCAGCAGATTACCCAAATGTAATGACTGCAACAGTGAAACACGAAGAACATGAAGAGGCCACTAATGAGAAACTCTGCTAGATAGTCCAGGATAAGAGGGATGGAAGGTTGTGAGGAACTGCCCCCTCTGGACTGACTCCAGTCCAGGAGCAGAATAGTACAGTTGTGTACACTTACCATAAATGTAGATGTTCAAGTGTATTCACTGTTGCAGTCATTACATCTGGGTTATCTGCCTGCAGGTAGCCCTCAGCCGGCCTGAATATCAAAGTCTTGGATTCCTGCGTCAGATGCAGTCTCCTCTTCCATGATGTCAGGGGTATAAAACATGCAGCTGATGTCATTACATCAGTTTTTGTTGCCCCAGGTATCATGTGCCCCCATAATTGGAAGCAATTATATGTTATGTTACACCACCAACAAAAAGCAAATACATCAGAAAGCTCAAATACACCAAACAAGGAGCGGTAGAGCCAATATAAAAGTCAGGGGGCTGGAGGGAGGGTAACCAGGACTGCAACAGTGAACACACTCAAACATCTACATTTAAAGTGTACACAACTGTACTATGTTCTTCGTGTTTCACTGTTGCAGTCATTACATTTTGGTAGATTCCCAAAGCTAATACCAAAGTAGATCCTGGGTTCCAACTGTGTAGTCAAATCAGCAAGCCAAGCAGCAAAAAAACTCCAGGAAATGGATCCAGGCACAGTTCACAGAGTTTATTAAACAGTTTAAAATGGAATAGTTTCAGGTTAAGCGCTTTCATCCATGTATACAGACTTCTTCAGAACATACTCACAATAATCACTCACCCTTAAATACATAAAAATCCCGCCTTTAACCACAATTATTCAATTAGATTCCCAAAGCTAAGGAAGGGATGAGGAAGTTAGAGAGCATTAGGACCAGCTATTAGGCCCTGCAAAACTGCAGTGGCAAAAACGGCTCTGGATTTAGAAAAAATAGGCATGTAGTACTGCTTGGTGATGGTATGAGCAGAGCTCCAGGTAGCAGCTTCTAGGATGTCCCTGGTAGGGACTTCCTCTGAGAAAGGCTGTACAGACAGATGCAGCCCTGGTGGAATGTGATCTTATCCCCTGTGGTCTAGGTTTTCCATGGTACTTACAGCAGAAATGAATGCAATGGGATATCCAGTTAGAAATGGTTTGCTTTGAAATGGCCTTCCCTCTGCCCCTGCAGCAAAGCCAACTAGCAGCTGTTCAGATTTCCTGAGAGGCTTAGTCCTGTCCAAACGAAATCTAAGTTGTCTGTGCACGTCCCAAGAGTGCAGAATTCGTTCTCTTTTGTTTTGTGGATTAGGAAAAAGGGTAGGCAAATGAATGGACTGACTTAGGGCCACACTAGACACCACCTTGGGCATGAAGGAAGGATTGTTCCTGAGGGAAACTCTGTCTGCATGGAAGATAATGAAGGGTTCCACTGCCATGAGGGCCTGTAGTTCAGACACTCTTCTTGCTGAAGTGATGGGCTAGAAGGAAGGCTGTTTTCTAAGAAAGGAATTTCAACTCTGCAGTTGCAGCTGGTTGAAATGGAGGAAGAGTGAGCTTTTCCAATACAAAGTTAAGATCCCAGGCTGGAGTAGGGGCTCGCCGGGGGGGGGGGGGGTCTTAAATTTTTAGCCCCTCTGAGGAATTGCTTTAACAGTGGGTGAGAGAAGAGGGGTGGTTCAGTATTATAATGTGCTGCAATGGCAGAGGCATGAATTTTGATCGACGAGAAGGATAGGTCCTTGTGGAGCATTTCTGTTAAGTACTGAAGGATATGAGGTCAGCTTGGCACCGTAGTGCCCATCCCGAGTCTGGCTCCAGGAGCAGTATCTTTTCCACTTTTCAGCATAGTATTTTCTAGTACTAGGTTTCCTTGCTTCCAGAATGACATCTAGCACCTGCTTACTAAGGGATGCTATTGGAGAGCTCAGGGAATTAGCCAGGCTGCAAGGTTAAGTGTCTGAAGCTGAGGGTGCAGCATCTGGCCCGGGTGCTGGGATAGCAGGGAAGGTGTCCGAGGTAGATGCCATGGATCCAGCAGTATCATACTGCGCAAGAGAGGGTGCCAGTGCTGGCAAGGCCAGTCTGGTGCAATCAGTATTGTCCTTGGTTTGTCCTGTTGCAGAACCTTCAAGAGGAGAGGCAGAGGGGGAAAGGCATAAACTAAGAGGCTTTCCCAGGTAAAGGACACGGCATCCACTTTCCAAGCTTGACTGTGGGGAGTACTTGTGCAGAATTTGTTCAACTGGTAGTTCTGCGCAGAGGCAAACAGGTCTATCTCTGGAAACCCCCACTTTTTCCTCAAGAGGTTGAAAATGTTTAGTTCCAGTTTCCATTTGTGTGTGTCCATGAGATTTCTGCTTAGGTCATCTGCCAGTGAATTTAGCTTGCCTGGCAGAAACTGAACTTGTAGGTGCGCTTGGGAGCTCAGGGCTGTGTTCCACAGAGCCATGGCTAGTCTGCAGAGAGGGTACAAGTGGGTTCCTCCCTGCCTGTTTATGTAGCACATAACTGTGCTGTTGTCTTGTCTTTACCAATAATTGTCCTGGAAGGATATGATCTTTGAAGGCTGTCCGGGAATTCTGTACAGCTAACATTTCTTTTTGGTTAATATGCAGGTGCATCTGACTCGGGTTCCATTTGCCCTGAATGCACTGCCCTGCCAAGTGAGCTCCCCCATGCATAGTCTGATGTGTCTGTAGTCGGGGTTTGGGCGGCAGGGGTAGATTGAAAGGGAGCCCCTTGTTTAAGGTGACAGGCCTCTGCCCACCAAAGGAACTCTATACAAGGACTGACAGGAATCATTGTCTCCAGGTCCTGAGAATGTTGACACCATAGGCTTTTTAGATACCATTGTAGTTTTCTCATATGCAGTCTTGCATATGGAATTAGTAGAATGCAAGAGGCCATGAACCCCAGGGCTTGCAGGATTTTCTTTGCATATAGCTGGGTCTTTGCGTCCAGTAGTCTGAACTAAGTCATGAGGTAAGCCATCTGGGAAGTTCTGTTCAAGCTTGCTCCCAGGAATACAATTTGTTGGCAGGGTACTAGATGAGATTTCTTTTCATTTATGGTGTACCCCAGCGAAGTTAGAAGTTTCTTTACAAATGCCAGATGTTTTAATAGCATGTCCTGGCTTTCTGCCTGAATTAGACAATCGTCCAGATATGGGTATATTTGAATATTTATCTGCCTGCAAAATGCAATGGCCAGAGCTAGACACTTTGTGAATACCCTGGGTGCAGTAGATAAGCCAAAGGGAAGTGCAGAAAACTGATAGTACATGGAGCCTGCTCTGAGGCGTATGTATTTCCTACAAGATTCCCTTACTCAAATGTGCAGGTAAGCTTCCTTTAAGTCTAAGGTTGCCAACCAGGCATCTTTGCCTAGCATAGGAAGCAGCTGTTGAAGTGTTAGCATTTTGAATTTTGGGATTACCAAAAAGGTGTTTAGCATAGAGAGATCCAGGATAGGGTGCCAGGAGCTGTCTTTTCTGGGTACCAGGAAGAGTCTTGAGTAAAAACCTTGTCCCCTTTCTTCTGCTGGGACAGGCTGAATAGCCCTGATACTTAGAAGAGAGAGAAAGTACAGTTTTGTACCTACCATAAATGTAGATGTCCGAACTGGATAGCATCTGCAGTCATAACAACTGGGTTGTCCTGTCGTCAGGCAGCCCTTCGGTCGGCCGGATTCCAAAGTCGGGTCCGGCTTCGGCTGATGTCGCACTTCACCCGACGTCATCTCTGCTGGTCTTCGGGTATAAAGGCATCAGCCAACGCCATTTTCCTCAGTGTTTCTTGCCCCAGATGCCAGTTGCCCTCTTGGAAGGCTAAATTTTGGGTAAATGCCAATGTTTCCAAAAAGATAGAAGGCAAACACAAAAAATAAGCATGTATGTACATATATACAAACAAATACACCATAAGAGACTCCCCCCCCCCAGCTAGCTATTAGGAGGGTAAATACCCTAGGAGTACCACAGAGGGAAGGAGGGAGGTAATCCTGACTGCAGATGCTATCCAGTTCGGACATCTACATTTATGGTAGGTACAAAACTGTACTATGTCCTTCATGGATGCATCTGCAGTCATAACAACTGGGTAGAATACCATAGCCAACTAGGCGAGGAGGAAGAATAGATTATGGTGTGGTTAGGCTCCCTTGCAGTACAGCAGTGGCAAACCCTGCTCGGGATCTGGAATACAGAGGTAAATTATAATGCTTGGCAAATGTATGCACGGAGGTCCAAGTAGCCGCCTCAATAATGTCCTTGGTTGCCACTCCTCGTAAGAAGGCTGTGGTAGTGGCTGTTGCCCTTGTAGAATGAGGCCTTATGTTCTGTGGAATTGGTTTTCCATGAAAGGAGTAACAGAATCGTATGCAATTTCCTATCCATTTGGAGATTGTCTGTTTGGAAATCGCTTTTCCTTCCCTTCCTGTTGCATAAGCTACAAACAGCTGGTCAGTTTTTCTGTTACTTTTTGTTCTGTCCAGGTAGTAGCGTAGCTGTCTATGTACATCCAAGGTATGCAGCATTCTTTCCCCTCTGTTTTGTGGGTTTGGGAAGAAGGTAGGTAGGTGGATTGCCTGGTTTAAAGACACTCTGGATACCACCTTAGGCATAAATGTAGGATTAGTCCTCATGGACACTCTATCTTGGTGGAAGATTAGGAAGGGTTGTACTGCCATTAGGGCCTGAAGTTCAGAAACCCTTCTTGCTGAGGTTATTGCCAGTAGGAAAGCAGTTTTCCACGATAGATGCTGCAGGTCTGCTGTTGCTGCTGGTTCAAAAGGTGCAGAGTGTCAACTTTTCCAGCACAAAGTTCAAATCCCAAGCTGGCAATGGTGGTTTCCTAGGAGGTTTTACATTCTTGATCCCTCTGAGGAACTGCCTGAGTAAAGGATGTGAAAAGACAGGTGGATCAAAGCTGTATTCTGCTGAAATAGCTGATGCATGTATCTTGATGGAGGAATAGGACAGGCCTGTATGTAGAAGCTCTGCCAAATACTCCAGAATGTTAGCAATGTCTATATTCGACACATCTTTTCCTCTTTCAGCACTCCAAATGACAAACCTTTTCCATTTTCCTGCATAGTTCCTTCTTGTTGAAGGTCTGCGGGCTTCAAGGATAATGTCTTTAACCCTTTGGGAAAGCTCTGGATTAGTTGCTGCTATGTGATGTTCCATGCAGTCAGTTGCAACGTTTTAGGTTTGGATGCATGATGCTGTAGTTGTTCTGAGTTAACATCAAAGGCATCAGGGGTATTGACCACATTTTGTCCCGAGACATGCTCCTCAGCAATGGGTACCAGTGTTGTCTTGGCCAGTTTGGAGCTATCAGGGTTATCCTTGGACGTTCCTCCTTGATTTTTAGTAATACCTTGTGTATCAAGGGAAGAGGTGGGAATGCATATGCTGTCAGACCTTTCCAGCTGAAGGAGAGCGAGTCCACTTTCCATGCAAGTGGGTGGAATGTCCTTGTGCAGAATTTTTTGAGCTGGTGATTGAGAGGGGAAGCGAATAGATCTATCTGTGGCATTCCCCATTTCTTTGAGATGGCCTTGAAGATGTCCGGGTGTAGCATCCATTTGTGAGCATCCGAGGTGGGTCTGCTTAACATGTCTGCTAGAGTATTCTCCTTTCCTGGTACGAATATTGCCTGTAACTGGATGTTGTAGCTGAGCGCCAGGTTCCAAAGGTCCAAAGTCATTCTGCATAGGGGGTATGAATGAGTGCCTCCCTGTTTGTTGATGTACCACATGACTGTGGTGTTGTCTGTCCTTATCATCAAATGTCCTGCTTTGAGGAATGGTCTGAATTTTTGGATTGCCAGTTTTACTGCCAGCATTTCTTTTAGGTTGATGTGCAGATGGAGCTGGTCCTGTGTCCACAATCCTTGTACGCATTTGTCCAGCATGCGAGCCCCCCATCCTAGGTCTGAGGCGTCTGTTGTGATGGTTTGGCTTGCTTGACAGTTGTGAAAGGGTAGGCCTGGGTTTGACTGGCATGTTTGAGCCCACCATAGGAACTCCTGTTTTAGGCATGGGATTAGAGGAATTTCTGCTTCTAGGCTGTGCCTGTGTTGGGACCATAAATTCTTTAGGTACCACTGTAGTTTTCTCATATGTAGTCTGGCATGTGGAACCAAGATTATGCAGGATGCCATGAAGCCCAAGGCCTGTAGAACTTTTCTTGCTGTTAGCTTGTTCTGTTTTGTTAGTGCCAAGAAGTAAAGAGGGAGTTCTTTTTGTTTTTCTGCAGTTAGGAATGCCATTTGTTTTACTGTGTCCAATTCCGCGCCCAAGAATGTCCTTGTTTGGGATGGTATCAGCCTTGACTTTTGTAAATTGACTGTGTATCCCAGTGCTTGTAGCAAGTAAATGACCCTTTGTAAATCTGTTGTCAGCTTGCTTTTGTTGTCCCCCTGTAGCAGGCAGTCGTCCAGGGAATCCAAATTTATCCATACCTGTAGTCTGCAGTGGGCGATTACTGATGCCAGGCATTTTGTGAATACTCTGGGCGCAGTAGATAAGCCAAAGGGCAATGCTGAGAATTGATAGTGCTCTGATCCTGCAAGAAATCTGAGGTATCTTCTGCAAATTGGTCGTATGGGGACGTGCAGGTATGCCTCCTTGAGATCTAGAGTTACCAGCCAGCACTCCTTGCCCAGCATGGGAAGAAGTTGCTGGAGGGTCAGCATTTTGAATTTTGGGACAATGATGTATGTATTTAAGATGGACAGGTCGAGAATAGGTCTCCAGCTTTTTTCCTTTCTTGGAACTAGGAATAGTCTGGAGTAGAATCCTTTGCCTTGTTCTGTTATTGGCACTCTTTCCACAGCTCTCATCTTTGTTAGTTGCATTATCTGCTGTAGAGCTTCTGTTTTTTGATTTGGAGGCAGGTTTGGCATTCCTCTTTTGACTGGTAAAGTGTGGAAGTGGAACCGGTATCATTGGTCTATGGTTTGCAGAATCCACTTGTCTTTTGTGATATAGTGCCAGTTCTTCGAAAATAAGGTTAATTTTCTGCCTAATGGTGCTGCTATTTGTTCTCTGGTAGGCGGAGTTAGAATCAAGTCACTGTGCTGTTGTAGTGGCAGTGGCTGTGTCTGTGCCTCTGTTATTACCTTACCACTGTCGTCCTCTGTAGGCACCCCCTCTGGATTGATTTCTGCCTCTGGGACGTCTATTCCTGCCCCTTTGGGATCTTGTGGAGTCAGGAAAGGACCAATTTTTGGCAGGCCAGTTCCTGCTAAACCTTGGGGGTTGAACCTGCAAGAAATCTTTAACCGTTTGTACAGATTTTGCCTTTTCTTCCATTTTCTTCATTACCTGCTGGGCAGGTGTACCAAACAAACTGGCTTTATCCATAGGTGCATCTAATAACTTAGCTTTAACATGATCCGGTAAGACCTGTTCCTTCAGCCATGCATGTCTTCTTATCACTGTGCCAGTCATGGCTGATCTAAATGAAGCCTCCAGTGCATCATAGCCACATTTTAAGGAATGGTTACTAACCTGTTGTATGTTATTTACCATTTCTAATATATATTTCTTATCTATAGAGTCATCAGAGGATAGCTTTTAGTTAACTGATCAAGCATAAACTCTTGGTATTGTATCATGTGAAACTGACAATTTAAAGCTCTAGCTGAGAGAGTAGCGGAGGTGTAAACCTTTTTGCCCCATCTGTCTAAAGACCTGGCTTCCCTTTGAGAAGGAAGGGTTTTTTGCTGTGGTCGAGGCTACTGCCTTAGGCCCCTGGGATATAGTTTCGGGGTCTGCAAGTGGGGCCTTGTATAAGTGGTGATGAGTGTCTGGAACCCTGTAAAATCTGTCTGGTTTGGCAGGGGCTGGAGGTAAGGAATCTGGTGCAGTGCAGACATCATTAAATGCATCGTCCACAACAGAGAGGACAGGAGGTATAGCTAAAGGCCTGTGTTGTGGGAGGTGCAGAAAAGTCCTAAGTCTTTCTGGAATCTGAGAAATCCTGTTCCTGCCATTGGAATTGTTCTCATGGCATGTAAGGTTTCCCAAAGGAGAATTCTTCTGGTGGAGAAGCAGCTGGAATGGATTCTTCAGCATCTGAGTCTTCATAATTGGAGCAATGAGCCTCTGGCTGGTCTGTAATATCCGAGTCCTCCGGAATCATCAGAGGACACAGGCTCGGGGCTCTGCTCTAGGTCTCTTTCTGGGGCTGAGAGGCCCTGTCTGGGTGAGATTGAGATCCCTAATTAAGGATATTAAATCTTCTGCCAGAGTAAGCATTTGTGAACTAGAAGTGGGCCTAGTTGAGGGGGGTTTAACAGGCACTGATTTAGTAGATTTGGCTGCTTTAGCCCTGGTAAAGGCCTTAATAGACATGGCTGCAGGAGGCCTAGCAGCACCACGTGCTGGGGTAGAGACATCCAAAGGGATGGTGTCTGATAAGTCACTAGTAACCACTGTAGGTAAGATTTCTGAGGCAGATTCAAGTAAGGTAGCAGGAGCCTCAGTAGTAGTCATTGATTCAGCTGTGCTTTGATCAGTTTTCTCGGTTTCGCCGAAACCGAGACACTCGGTTTGCTTAACCATGGTTACGGCGAAACCGCAGACCACAGTGTCGGTCTTTTCTTTGCGTTTTTAACAATCTGGGTAGTCGGAGGATCCGACGGCATAATGTACGCAAAATCTGAGCGAAAAACTGTTCAGCAAACTCCGACCGACGCCTAAGCGTTCGCCGGTTGAATGAGGCACAGGCTGAACAGGCTGCTACGTCGTGGTCTGGGCCTAAACAAGGCAAACAGTAAGAGTGGAAATCTTTATGAGGTATTTGTTTCCCACAAGTTAAACAGTTATTGACTTTTTCTGACATCGGCTGAGGCAAGAAAGAGTCCCCAACCGGTACTTAGCTTTAGAAGTCTTGGTAGTATTCGGAAGTAGTAATCTCTGGATCTGACCGACCGGCACTTGCGAACAGCTTCTGCTTCGGGCGCCACGCGGCAAGAAAGACTGAGGAAAATGGCGTCGGCTGATGCCTTTATACCCGAAGACCAGCAGAGATGACGTCGGGTGAAGTGCGACATCAGCCGAAGCCGGACCCGGACTTTGGAATCCGGCCGACCGAAGGGCTGCCTGACGACAGGACAACCCAGTTGTTATGACTGCAGATGCATCCATGAAGGACATCCTGCTGTTGAGCCTCTGCCCACTGATTTTGGGGTAGGTCTGGCCAACCGCTTGGGGTTGGTAAGGTGTGGAAGTGGAATCTATATCCTCGGAAGACTACATTTAAAACCTATTTGTCCTGGGTAATGAATTCCCAGTTTTTTTGCATGCAGGGCAATCTTTCCCCCTAAATGAGCAGGCAGTAGAGCAGGGCTTGGAAGGTATAGGTTAAGGCATTGTGACATTTTTCCATAGGGTGGTGTCTTACTACTTCCAGCTTTGGAAGTGGAAGCCCCCCACTGCTTAGGCCTGGGTGTGCCTTGAGACTGTAGCCTAGGTGGTCTGCTGTTCCTGGGTTTGGACTGAAGTCCTGGAAGAGGCTGGAAAGGACCAATTCTTAGAAGGCCAATGCCTACTAAATCTGGGAGGCTGTACTTGCAGGAAATCTTTAATAGTTTGCATAGATTTAGCTTTTTCCTCCATCTTTTTAAGTACTTCTTCTGTTTTGTTGCCAAACAGATGGTCTTGGTTTAAGGGAGCATCCAGCAAGATTTGCTCCTTAAGCCAAGCATGCCTTCTAAGTACAGACCCAGTGACAGCAGCCCTGCAAGATGCTTCTGAAGAGTCAAAACCACATTGCAAAGTATGTTTACCAACTTATTCAGCAGAATGCATTAAATCCTATAATTCTTTGTTCAGCACAGTCCGGAATAAACATAATTTTCTGTTTAAGTAGTCCCATAATATGCTGAAGATACTTTAACATATGAAACTGGCAGTTTAAGGCCCTAATGGCCAAAGCAGCAGAGGTGTATACCTTCTTAACCCATCTGTCCAAGGCCCTGGAATCTCTATCAGAGGGGGTAGGGTTTTTGGCAGTAGTAGCCTTAATGCCTTTAAGTCCTTGGAAAATGGTCTTGGGGTCCGCAGTATGATTCTTGAAGAGGAACTTGTGAGAGTCAGGTACTCTGTAGTACCTGTCAGGTTTTCTAAGAGCCAGAGGTAAGGTAACTGGGGTCAGGCTAGATTCCAAAAAGGCATTATCTACAATGTCCAGGACAGGAAGGATAGCTAAAGACCTGTGTTGAGGGAGGAGTAAGAACTCCCTAGGCTTCTTTTTGGAATCAGAGTAATCCTGGCTTTCCCAGTGGAAATGCTCCCTAAGAGTGTGCAAGGTTTCATCAAAAGAAAAATCTTCTGAAGGGGAAGCAGAGGGAATGGAATCCTCTGCATCAGAATCCTTATAGGTAGATAAGGGCAAATCCTGGTAAACAGAAAAAACAGAAATTTCAGAATCCTGATCACAAGAATCAGAAGGAAAATCAGTTCTAGGTCTCAGAGGGGGAAGGCTGGCTTCCCCTAATTAAAGTAATAAGGTCTTCAAGCCATTCTTATAATTTGTTTTTTAGGCCTATGGGCCTGACGTCTGTTTTCTAGGCGTTGGTCAAGTTTTAGGTCTTGAAGAAGAAGATGGAGTCTGTTTGAAATGCAAGTCTGTAAGCCTGAATACACCATCAGAAGCCGGTTCCTGCACAGCAGCTCTGGACCCATCCAAGGTAGAGATATCCGCAGGTTCCATATTCGAAGAACCATCTCGCGGCATAACGGACTCCGAATGGGTCTCAGCAGAGGCCTGCGAATCTGAAGTAGCAGGTATCAGGGGTTGCAAAAGCGCCTCAATGAGTACCGGCTAACTGGTGACTAGCTTAGCAGAAGCGTCGTCGGCAGTTTTCGACCTATGCAGTCTGTCTCTGTCTTTATCTTTACGTTTTTTCGGAATATCGGTAGTTGGATGGCTTACAGACGACATATCTGGATAGATAAACCTAGAACCAAAATAATTTGCTGCAAAAATAGACAGAAGAATAGTATGGGGGTTGAATAAAGCACAAAAAGTACAGTTTTGTACCTACCATAAATGTAGATGTCCGATAGGTATGCATCTGCAGTCATAACATATGGGTTGTCCTGCCTCAGGCAGCCCTTCGGTCGGCCGGATTCCAAAGTCTGGGTCTGGCCTCGGCTGATGTCGCACTTTCCCCGACGTCATAGCTTCTGGGGTATAAAGGATTAAGCCGACGCCGTTTTGCTCAGTGTTTCTTGCCCCAGATGCCAGGTGCCCTCTAGGAAGGCTAACTGAAAGAGGGGTAAGCACCCTAGGAATACCACAGAGGGGAAGGAGGGTGGGTAATCCTGACTGCAGATGCATACCTATCGGACATCTACATTTATGGTAGGTACAAAACTGTACTATGTCCTTCAAGGATGCATCTGCAGTCATAACATATGGGTAGAATACCATAGCCAAACTGGGGGAGGAGGTACTAAGAGAAGGATGGTGTAGTTAAAATCCCCTGCAGAACTGCAGTTGCAAACCCTGCTCGGGATCTGGAGTATAAAGGAAGATTGTAATGCTTGGCAAATGTATGCACGGAGCTCCAAGTAGCAGCTTCTAAAATGTCCTTGGTAGCCACCCCTCGTAGGAAAGCTGTAGTGGTGGCTGTGGCCCTTGTGGAATGAGGCCAGATATTTTCAGGAGCTGTCTTTCCATGAAAGGAGTAGCAAAAACGAATGCAATTTCCTATCCATTTTGAAATTGTCTGTTTGGAAATTGCTCTTCCATGCACCCCAGCTGCATATGCTACAAAAAGTTGGTCAGTTTTTCTGTTGGTTTTAGTTCTGTCCAGATAGTAGCGTAGCTGTCTGTGTATATCCAAGGTGTGCAAAAGTTTCTCTCCTTTGTTCTGTGGGTTAGGGAAGAAAGTAGGCAAATGAATAGCTTGGTTCAAGGATACCCTGGATACCACCTTTGGCATGAAAGTAGGATTGGTTCTCAGTGACACTCTATCCTGGTGGAAAATAAGAAAAGGCTGCACTGCCATTAATGCCTGTAACTCGGATACTCTTCTTGCTGAAGTGATTGCCAGAAGAAAAGCAGTTTTCCAAGATAGAAACTGTAGGTCTGCTGATGCTGCTGGTTCAAAAGGAGGTAGTGTCAATTTTTCCAGCACAAAACTGAGATCCCATGCAGGTAGAGGGGGTCTCCTTGGAGGTTTAACATTTTTGATCCCTCTCAAAAATTGCCTCAGCAGAGGGTGAGAGAAGATAGGTGGATCCATATTGTATTCTGCTGAAATTGCTGAAGCATGAATCTTAATGGAGGAGTAAGACAGGCCATTGTGGAACAATTCTGCTAAGTACTCTAGGATGTGTGCTAGGTTTGCCACTGAGACATCTGTGCCCTTTGATGTGCTCCAAATGAGGAATCTCTTCCATTTAGCTGAGTATGTCTTCCTTGTGGAAGGTCTGCGAGCCTCCAGGATAATGTCCTTCACTCTCTGAGATAAAACAGTTTGGTTTGGTTTTAAGGAATTTTCCAGGCAGTTAGTTGCAATGTTTTCAAGTTTGGATGCAGGGTCTTGAAATTGTTCTGCGTTAGAAGAAGAGGCCATAGGGGAAGAGGCCATGAGTTCGTCTGAGACATGCTTCTCAGTAGCGGATACCAGTGTTGTCTTGGCCAGTCCGGAGCTATTAGTATCACCTTTGGCTGTTCCTCCTTGATCTTCAGTAGAACCTTGTACATCAATGGGAGAGGTGGAAAGGCATACACTGTTAGGGCATTCCAGCTAAAAGAGAGAGAGTCCACCCTCCAGGCTTGTGGGTGGTATGTCCTTGAACAGAATTTTTTCAGTTGGTGGTTGAGTGGGGAGGCGAACAGATCTATCTCTGGCATTCCCCATTTCTTTGTTATGAGTTTGAAGATGTCTGGATGCAGCATCCATTCGTGTGCATCCGTGGTAGTTCTGCTTAAACTGTCTGCTAGTGAATTTTCTTTTCCTGGTACGAATTTGGCCTGTAGCTGGATATTGAGATTCAGGCATAGGTTCCACAGGTTCATTGCCATCCGGCATAGAGGGTAGGAATGTGTGTCTCCTTGTTTGTTTATGTACCACATGACCGTGGTGTTGTCTGTCCTTATTAACAGATGTCCTTGCTGGAGGAATGGTTTGAATGCCTCGATTGCATGCCTCACTGCCAGCATTTCCTTTTGGTTTATGTGCATGCTTAGCTGCCCTTGAGGCCATAGGCCTTGGATGCAGTTGTCCTCCATGTGTGCTCCCGATCCTTGGTCTGAGGCGTCCGTGGTGATGGTCTGCCTCGTTTTTGGTTTGTTGAAAGGCAACCCTCTGTTGGACTGGCAGGCCTGAGCCCACCACAGGAATTCCTTTTGAAGGCATGGAATGATTGGTATCATGGTTTCTAGGCTGTGACTGTGTTGAGACCATACATTCCTTAGGTACCATTGCAATTTTCTCATATGCAGCCTGGCATGCGGAATTAAGATTATGCAGGATGCCATGTAACCCAGGGCCTGCAGAACTTTCCTTGCAGCAAGCTGAGTTTGTCTTGTTAAAATCATGAAATAATCTGGAAGTTGTTTTTGTTTTTCTCCTGTGAGAAAAGCCATCTGAGTGATTGTGTCCAGATCCGCACCCAAAAAGGTTATCCTTTGGGATGGCACTAGTCTTGACTTTTGGATGTTGACTGTGTATCCCAAGGCCTGTAGCAGGTGTATGACATAGGCCAAGTCCTTTAACAATTTTTTCTTGCTGTCCGCTTGTATTAGGCAGTCGTCCCGGTATGGATAAATTTGAATTCCCTGAAGTCTGCAATGTACAATTACTGATGCCAGGCATTTCGTGAATACTCTGGGCGCAGTAGATAAGCCAAAGGGCAATGCTGAGAATTGATAATGCTCTGATCCTGCAAGAAATCTGAGGTGTCTTCTGCAATCTGGTCGGATAGGGACATGCAGGTATGCCTCCTTGAGATCTAGAGTCACCAGCCAAGACTCCTTGCCCAGCATGGGAAGAAGTTGCTGTAGGGTCAGCATTTTGAATTTTGGCACAATGAGGTAAGTGTTGAGCGCGGACAGGTCGAAAATAGACCTCCATTGGTTTTCTTTTCTTGGTACCAGGAATAATCTGGAGTAAAATCCTTGGCCTTGTTCTGTAGATGGTACCTTTTCTATAGCTTTCATCTGAAGTAGTTTGCTGATTTGTCTTAAAGCCTCTGCCTTCTGGTTTGGTGGAAGGTTTGGCATTCCGCCCCTTTTTGGCAAAGTGTGGAAGTAAAACCTGTATCCTTTGTCTATTGTTTGCAATGTCCATGTATTCTTTGTAATGCAATGCCAGTTTTTCGAGAATAAAGCCAGCTTTCCGCCCAAGGGAGCTTCCAGTTGATCCCTGGTAGGCGGAATCAGAGTCAAGTCATTGGGTCTGTCCTGTGGTAGTGGTTGTAGTTGTAGCTGTGGCACTACCCCTCTGGTTGGCAGGCTGCCACTGACGGCCCCTGTAGGCACCTCTTGATTGACCTCTGCCTCTAGGGCGTCTGTTCCTGCCCCTCTGTGCTCTGGAGGTGTCTGGAAAGGACCAATTCTTTGTAGGCCAGTTTCTGCTGAACCTCGGAGGTTGGACCTGCAGGAATTCCTTTACTGTTTGCACAGATTTTGCTTTTTCTTCCACCTTCTTTAGAATCTCCTGTGCAGGGGAGCCAAATAAACTTTGTTTCTCCATTGGAGCATCGAGGAGTTTAGCCTTGACATGGTCTGGCAAAGATTGCTCCTTCAGCCAGGCATGCCTACGAATTACTGCCCCAGTCATAGCTGATCTAAATGAAGCCTCCAGTGCATCATAGCCACATTTTAAGAAAGGATTACTGACCTGCTGAGAGTTGTGTACCAAATCCTGAAGGGATTTACGGTCTAAAGGTTCAGGAGAAGAAAGCTTCTTATTCAGCTGATCTAACAAAAATTCTTGGTACTGTATCATATGGAATTGACAGTTTAATGCCCTGGCAGAAAGAGTAGCAGATGTATATACCTTTTTCCCCCATCTCTCTAATGCTCTAGACTCTCTTTCAGAGGGTAGGGGATTCTTGGCAGTAGCAGCTGCAACCCCTTTAGGGCCCTGAGAAATAGTTTCTGGGTCTGCAGCATGGACTTTATACAGGTGGAAGTGAGAATCCGGGACCCTGTAGTATCTGTCAGGTTTGGCAGGGGCCGGGGGAAGAGAATCAGGTGCAGTACTGACATCATTGTACACATCATCAATTACAGTTAAAACAGGAGGTATGGCTAAGGGCCTATGCTGGGGCAAATGCAAAAAGGTCCTTAATCTTTTTCTATAATCAGAGAAATCCTGAACCTGCCATTGAAAGTGCTCCCTCATGGAGTGTAAAGCCTCCCCAAAGGAAAATTCTTCAGGTGGGGAGGCCGAAGGAATAGAATCTTCTGCATCTGAGTCCTCATAAGGCGAGTAGGCCCCTTCCTGATGGTCTGACAAATCAGATCCATCAGTGGACCGTGGAGTAATCTGAGGAGAGAGGTTCAGAGGGATCAGTCCTGGGCCTTTTGTCTGGAGGAGGTTGGGAGGCCCTGTCTGGGTGAGGTTGGGAACCCCTAATTAAGGATATAAGGTCCTCAGCAAGACTGAGGATCTGAGAACTGGAGGAAGGCCTCTGGGAAGTAGATTTGGCAGGCAAAGTTTTTGAAAGTTTGGCAGCTTTTGCCCTGGAGAAGGCCTTAATAGACATAGAAGCTGGGGGCCTAGCTGCCCCACGTGCAGTAGAAATGTCCAGAGGTATGGTGTCGGACAATTCTTGAGCACTAGCTTTGGTAGGGAGTTCTGAAGCCGACTCAGCCGGGGCCTGTCTGGCCTCGGTGGTCGGAGGCATGGTTTTGGTAGTAGCAATAACCGTGGACTCTGTTTCAGCCGAAACAGAGACACTCGAGGTAGGTCTAGCCGTGGTTCCAGCCGAAACCGCGGGCCATGAGTGTCGGTCCTTTTCCTTGCGTTTTTGACCATATGTGAAGTCGGAGTCTCCGATGGCATTTTATAAGCAAAAGCAGTTCCAAAAAATTCCTCTGCAAACTCCGACCAACGTCTAAGAGTCCGTCGGTTAAAGGAGGCACAGGCTAAACAAGCTGATGCGTCGTGGTCTGGGCCTAAGCAAGGAAGGCAGTAAGAATGGAAATCCTTATGAGGTATTTGTTTCCCACAAGTTAAACAATTATTTACTTTGTCTGACATCGGCTGAGGCAAGAAAGAGTCCCCAACGGGGTACTTAGCTTTTTTCGAAGTCTTCGGTAGCTGAAATCTCTGGATCTGACCGACCGGCACTTGCGAACAGCTTCTGCTTCGGGCACCACGCGGCAAGAAAGACTGAGGAAAATGGCATCGGCTGATACCTTTATACCCCAGAAGCTATGACGTCGGGGAAAGTGCGACATCAGCCGAGGCCAGACCTAGACTTTGGAATCCAGCCGACCGAAGGGTTGCCTGAGGCAGGACAACCCATATGTTATGACTGCAGATGCATCCTTGAAGGACATCAGACAGCAAGGGACGTCGTGGTCTGGGCCTAAGCAAGGAATGCAGTACAAATGAAAATCTTTATGAGGTATTTGCTTTCCACAGGTAAGGCAATTAACTTTTACTGACATTGGTTAAAGAGCAAGAAAAAGGATCCCCAATGGGGTACTTAGTTTTTTTGAAGACTTCAGTTCTGAAACTCGAAAAATTTCAGGAGTCGGCCGACCGGCACTTGCGAACTGCTTCTGCATCGGGCACTGCACAGGAAGAAAGACTGATGTACTGACGTCGGCTGCATGTTTTATACCCCTGACGATCTGACGTCATGGAAGAGCAGACAGCATCAGACGCAGGAATCCAAGTCTTTGATATTAAGGCCGGCTGAGGACTACCTGCAGGCAGATAACCCAAATGTAATGACTGCAACACTGAAACACGAAGAACATCTTTTCCATTTCCCTGCATAAAATGTTCTGGTGCTTGGCCTTCTGTCCTCTGTGACAATGTCTAGGACTGGTTTGCATAACAGGGGCCCCTTGTTTGCTTTTAGAGTATTAGCCATGCTGACAGTTTGACAGTCTGCAAAGTCTGGGTGCAGCACCCCCCCCCCCAACCTGAGTCAAGAGGTCTGAGATCAGGGGAAACTGCCTGGGAGGCTATGATGTCAGGCTGCTGCACAATAAGGGGTACCAATGCTGTCTGGGCCAATCTGGAGCAATGAGGATGGCCTTTGGTCTCTTCTCCTTTATCTTGATCAGTACCTTGGGAATAAGAGGCAGAGGAGGGAATGCGTACACAAAGAGGGAGTTCCAGGGGAAAGTCAAGGCATCCCACCTTCCATGCTAGGTGGTGATACTCCCTGGTACAGAATTTTTTTTAACTGGTGGTTGAGGTGCAAAGCAAAGAGATCCACCTCCGGAGTTCCCCACCCCTGGGTGACATGCAAAAAGATTTTTCTGTGGAGCTGCCATTCATGGGGGTCCAGTAAGTTTCTGCTTAATGGTCTGCCAGGGTGTTGTTGATCCCTGGTAGGTATTGGGCTATTAGGTGCAATCCCATGGAGGAGGCTGTTAGCCAGAGGTTCATCGCTAGCCTGCACACAGGATAAGATTGGGTCCCTCCCTGTTTGTTGATGTACCACATTACAGTGGTGGTGTCTGTTTTGATAAGCAACCCGTGGCCTGAGACGGGGTCTAAAGGATGTCAGAGTCTTTTGTACTGCCATCATTTTCTTCTGGTTGATGTGTAAGGGAAGGGGCTGGGCATCCCAAAGGCCTTGGGTGCACCTGTCTGCTAGGTGAGCGCCCCAAGCAATGTCTGAGTCGTCAGTGGTGATGGTCTACCCGGTAGGGTGGAGGATGAAAGAAGACCCTTGTTCTTGGCACAGGCCCCTGCCCGCCAGAGAAACTCTGCCCTTATACAGGGGATCAGAGGGAGAGAGGTCTCTACAGGCTGAGAGTGCTGACACCAAAGGTTCTTTAGATACCACTGAAGTTTTCTCATGTGAAGCCTGGCTAGCGGAATTAGAAGGATGCAAGATGTCATATACCCCAAGGCTTGTATGAACTTCCTCACCGTGAGGTGACTTCTGGAAGCCATCTGGGTAAAGTAATCAGGCAGGAAGCTCTGCTTTTCTGGGGATAAGAAGGCCATTTGGGATGCTGTGTCCAGCAGTGCTCCCACGAAAATGATCCTCCTGGAGTGTGTTTACTTTGATTTCTTCTCAATGACAGCAACAGTGAAACACGAAGAATATCTGAAAGTGTTGTGAGCCTGCTCAGAAGCGGAGGAATTTCCTGCAGGATTCCCTTATGGGGATGTGGAGGGTAGGCATCTTTTAGGTCTAGGGTCACTAACCAGGGATTTTTTTTGTCAGCACAGGCAGCAGCTGCTGCAAAGTTAGCATTTTGAATTTGGGGACCACCAGGGAGGTGCTCAGAATGTATATATCCAAGATGGGGCGCCAAGTGTCCTCTTTTCTGGGAACAAGGAATAGTCCGGAATAAAAGCCTTTGCCTGCTTGGTCTGTGGGAAACATGTTCTACTGCACCCTGGGATACTTATTTCAATGCCTCTGCCCACTGATTTGGAGGCAAGTTTGGGTACCCTCTTGGAACTGGGAGTTCACTGATAGAGAATTTGTATCCCTTAAAAATGATCTTTAAGACCATCCCTTAAAAATGATCTTTAAGACCCACTGGTCCTTTGTTACAGAAAGCCAATTTTCTTTGCAGAGGGAGAGCTTTCCTCCTAGCTTTTGGTGAGTGAAAGGAGGGCAGAGGGGGGAGAGGGAGTCAGAGTTTTTGCCATAGAAGGATGGCGCAGAACTCCCTGCCTTTAGGGCAGAAGTGGTCCACTGTTTGTTTCTCTGCTGTCCCTGGGATAGGGGCCTAGGTGGTCTGTCCCTGCGGGGGTTACCTTGCCCCTGTCTACTAGGTGCAGGAAATGACCAGTGCTTAGAGGGAAAATTCCTGCTGAACCTAGGAGGTTGAACCTGAAAGAAATATTTTACTGTTTGCATAGATTTTGCTTTGTCTTCCACCTTTTTAAGCACCTCTTCTGCTTTTACTCCAAACAAGCGGTTCTTATCCAAAGGTGCATCAATTAAATTTAGACTGGATATGATCAGGGAGAGGTTGTTCCCTCAACCATAAATGTCTCCTAACGACAGATCCTGTCACTGCGGCCCTGCTTGAGGCTTCTAGGGAATCATTTCCACAGTGCAAAGAGTGTTTGGCCACTTGACAAGCAGAGTGCAGAAAATCTGCTCTTTCGAATTGGCACAGGCAGGAAAGGTAAACATTTTTTTGCTTTAATAGTTCCAAAGTGTGTTGTTGATATTTTAACATATGGAACTGAAAGTTGAGTGCTCTGATAGCCAATGTTGCAGAGGTGTATACTTTTTTACCCCATCTGCCCAGAGCTCTGGAATCCTTGTCAGAAGGAATAGGATTCTTTGCAGAACTAGCCTTAGCTCCATTAGGTCCCTGTGTAATGACCTCCAGGTCTGCAGCAGGATTTCTGTACAGGTATCTGCGAGAATCCGGTACTCCGTAATACCGGTCAGGTTTACTGGGAGCAGGTAGAAGGGTGTCAGGGGATAAGCTGGATTCATGGAAAACATCATCCACCACTTCTAAGATAGGGGGATGGCTAGGGGTCTGTGCTGGGGCAGGTCTAGAAACTCTCTTAGTCTTTTCTTAGACTGAGGGAAGTCCTGAGATTCCCAGTGGAAATGGCTAGGGGTCTGTGCTGGGGCAGGTCTAGAAACTCTCAGTCTTTTCTTAGACTGAGGGAAGTCCTGAGATTCCCAGTGGAAATGTTCCCGGAGGGTGTGAAGGGTTTCCCCAACGGAAAGGCCTTCTGGTGGGGAGGCAGAAAGAATGGATTCCTCCACATCGGAATCCTCATAAGCAGTAACAGGTTGTTGTTCCTCTTCAAAAACTGAATAATCAGATTCCTCAAAATCCTGCTCTGACATTTTTTCAGGAGATGGGTTTCTTTTCTTTTTAGAAGTTTACTCCTGCTGCACCACCCCAAGCCATCTTAAACATTTTGGCTTGGGGTGGTGCAGCAGGAGTAAGACGAGTGGCCTGGCGTCTAGGCCTAATAGTATCCATCGGTCGGAGAAAAACGGTAGTCGGATGAGATGATGTTTTTTTGTCTAGAATCAGTAGTGCAAAAGGCCTCCTCAGAAGCCAGTGCCTGTGCCGTGGCTCTGGACCCAACAGAGACAACCAAAGGCTCGAAAGACTAAGAAGATTTCTGTGGCATACCGGACTCCGAAAGAGTCTTGGTAGAGGCCTGCAAAAATATCATATCTTGCATCAGGACTGCGAAAGCACCTCACTGAATTCCAGAGAGCTGACTACTTGCTTAGCGGTAGCGTCGTCGGAAGGCGTAGCCTTATGTGATCTGTCTCTATCTTTATCTCTACGTTTTTTCAGAATGTCTATGGATTGTTGGCTGATGGATGCCATTTTGGAATGCGAAGATGGAAAACGAAAATACTGGTCTACAATAACAGCTCTATGATGAATGGTTCTCAAGTTAAAGAAGGCACAGAACCGGCAACGGGGGATGTCATGGTCTGGGCCTAAACAAGTGATGCAGTATGAATGGAAGTCTCTGTGTGAGATCTGCTTTCCATAGGCGAGACAAATGTTAACTTTTTCGGACATCGGTTAGTGCAAGAAAATAGGATCCCCAACCGGGTTACTTAGCTTTAGACGTTTTCAGCTGTAATTCGAGCTCTGGTAGCGACCGACTGGCACACTTGCAAACTGCTTCTGCTAAGGGCTCCACGGCAAGAAAGACTGATGTAATGGCATCGGCTGCCTTGCTTTATAGCACTGACGACCTGACATCAGTAACAAGTGACTGCAGCCGACGCACAAAAACATTGACTCTGGCATTCAGGCCGGCCAAGGGCTACCACAACAGGGATAACACACAGGTGATGACTGCAACAGAAAAACACGAAGAACATCAGAGGACATACTTTGGGAGAAGGCTATTAACTGCCTTCTAAGTTGCAGTCACTTAGGACAGATAAACAAGTTTCAGATTTAACAACTTGAAGAACTAGAGGAAATCAAATAGTCTGCTGTCTTCACTTATCAAATGTAACAGTGTGCGCGAGTCTGGATAAACTGGTAGAGTGTTAAGAGAAATTTAAATGAAGAAGAGGTAACAGGTTGCAAAGTGACATTTTGAACTTGGGCACTATGGCAAACAGGTTTAAGAAAGAGAGATCCAGAGCTCGTTTCCAAGAATCATCTTTATTTGCACCAAGAACATCCTTAAAAAGGAAAAACTTTTCCCAGCCTTGGAAGAAGGAACTGGCTCAATCACTCCCTGACATAGCATGTATTGAAGGATGGGGGTGGGGGTGGTCTGGTTTTGTGGTTGAGGAATTAATCCCTGGAAAGAGGAATTTCCTCCCACTCCTTTCTATAAGGTTGAACGATCTTCAGAACCCATTTGTATGAAACTATTAGTTGCCAAAGACAAAAGTACAGATTCAGACTTTCTGAAAGGGAAAAGAGACTGCGAGGGTGGGGGTGGGGGATAAGGTCCATTAAATAGTTACTACTAGGACTTGTCCTAGGTTTTGTGGGGGTGGGGGGGGTTCCTTTGAATTCTCTTTTAGAACCCCCCCCCCCATCCATTTCTACTTAAATGTCTGTCTGCCAGCCCACATTTTGGTTTGACTGTTTATTTTGTTGAAAGTGGATGAAGGGTTACAAAATCCCTTAGAAAACTTGGAAAGGTGACAATTTTTAGAGATTCCCTGTATCGACTTACCCCTTTCATCATACTTGATACTCTATGTAACAGCGCAACTAAAAAGTAAATGTCTATTCAAAGGAGAATTTAAAATCTAATTTTTCCCATCAGCTGGGAGGTTCTGAAAACACAGCCAGGCAAACATCCTTAAAACAGTACCAGTGGTCATAACCCTGGAAGAATTATCACCTAAGTCATACACACACTGTAAATGATGAGTTGTGACCTGTGAAATGGAAGAAAAAAAAAAAGATTATGTCTTAGCATAACTTACCATCTGTATTGTCTATCTTAATTCCTCCCCACGGCAGAGTCTCGCATCAGAACTTTGGATCCGGCTCGGCCACATTCTTCAGACTTTGATCCGAGAATCAAGCTCCCCCCTCTTATCCACAATGCACTACATCCACCCAAGCACCTCAGATCAAGTTTCCTGAATCCGCATATTCAACACCCCAGACAGAAAGAAATGGCAGATGAGGCTCAGACATGGGACCTAAGCATCCTATCATGTCCCATGACCCTCTAGAAGAAAAAGGTAGGGGGATGTCTGGGTGGGAGAGTGAGGAGGAAAGAAGATAGACAAAATAGATGCCATTTTATGGTGAGAAATAACCTTTTAATCTGTCATTTTCTGCATTCCTCCTCATGATAGGGTCAGAGTCCCCAGATACGCAACTCCCGGGTGGCCCTCATGGAAGGATATGCTAGAGCACCATCAAGCCAAAGGAAGCCCTGCTCCTACAAATGGTATCCACCTTGTAGTGTGACACAAAGGTGTGACTGTTAGACCATGTCACTACTGCGCAAATATCACCAATGGAAGTTCTAGAACAAAAGCTGGAAGCAGCAGCCATAACTGTGGTGGAATGTGCCCTAGCAGGTCGAGGTAATTCTAGGCACTTTTATGAGTAAATGTATGAAATGTAGCCAGTTATCCACTTTGCTAAGACACTGCTTGGCCTACTTTATTAGCTGAGAAGGCTACGAACAGTTGGTCAGACTTCCTGTGCTGTTTGGTTCCATGCAGGTAGAAACTGAGTTGTCTATGAACATCTAGAAGGTGAAGAACAATCTCCACTTTATTAAGAGAAATTTGGAAACACTGATAACTGGATAGACTGGCTCATATTGCTCTCCGTGGCTACTTCAGGCATAAAGGAGGAGTTGGTACATAAAGAAACTTTGTCCTTATGAAAAATTATGTAAGGAGGGTTGGAGAATAAGGTTTGTAGTTCAGAAATTCTCTTAGCTGAAGTTAAAGTTACCAAAAAGATGGTCTTCCATGACAAAAACTTCATGTCGCAACTTGCAGGTGGTTCAAAAGATCCCAGAGTCAAAGCATGCAACACTACAGTTAGATCCCAAGAAAGAGAGGTCCTTGATGGGAGATCTAAAGAAAATTCCTTTTAAAAAGGATCTGCATAACCTAAAGGTGAACAGGGAACAAGACTGACTTGCAGTGTGAAAATTAGAAATAGCAGCTAATTGAAGCTTAATGGTAGAGAAGCTAGCTCCCTCCTCAGAAAAAGCAGAACATCCGAAACTGGTGCCTAAAAGGGTCAATATTTTTGCAGAGCAAATGACTAACCTTTTCCAGTTAGTGGTGTAGACTTTCTTAGCGGAAGCCTTTTGCAAGGTTAAGAATATTTTATAGACTAAGGAAGTAATCCTGGACTGCCTCTCTAGGTTTGGAAGTGGAGAAGTCAAGCGGTGAGCCTGAGGGTGTGAAGGTTCGGGTACTGCATCCCTGATTGGTGAGAAAGGAGGTCCTGTCTGGGTTCCAGTAATCAAGAAGGACAATTCAGATAAGACCAGAGGAAGGGGAACCACACCTGTTGAGGCCAGAAAGAGGCAATGAGGATTATCGAGCTCTTCAGCCTGCTTGCCTTCTGAAGAAACTTCGGGATCAGAGTGAGAGGAGGATAAGCATATAGGAGACCTGGGGACCAACTGTGGACCAGTGCATCCCTCGGGGACTCCCCCCAGAGGAGAGATCAGAGCAAAACACTTGCTGCATTTGTTGTTGAGGGGAGAGGCAAAGAGGTCACAGCAAGGTTGTCCCCAGTGTTTGAAGATCATGTTCTCCACTGACTGACTGAGAGACCACTTGTGCGGAACCAGGAGTGATCTGCTGAGTCCAACTGCCAAGTTGATGGTTTTGCCTGGGATGTGCGTTGCAACAAAAGGTCCGAAGATCTCGCCCACTTCCACACCCTCATGGCTCCCTGCACAAGGGGCAAGAATGGGTTCCTCCTTGCTCCTTGACGTACCAGACAACAGATATGCTGGCTGTGTGAACTGCAATAGTCCCCAATGGGAGAGCGTCCTGAAAGGCTCGCAATATTAGGAGAGCTCTCCAAGACACTGATATGCAATCTGGTCTCAATAGGGGACCACGTGCCTTGGACCATCTTCCTATTGCAATGCCCCCCCCCCACCTGAACTGGGAGACATCCGTGGTTATGGTGGCTACAGGGGGTTGGGTTAAGAAAGGCCTGCCTAGAAGGAGAGTCCGACTCTACCAACCAGCTGAGGTGATGCTTGCAAATTGGTGTCAATCTGATGGGAAGGGATAGTGGGTGACAGAATGGATCATTGCATCACCAATGTCCAGTGGAGAACCCATATGAAAAATCTTGCTAGAGTAACTAACAGGATTGCTGCTGACATGGATTCTAGGGCTTGTAAACCCATATGCGCGGGAAGGGCAGGGGGGGGGACTTGATTCCTCAGTGTTCTTATGCAGTGTACGGGGAGAGAAGCTATTGGATACCTCTTGTTCAGCTGGGTCCCTATGAATTCCAGGTTCTGCAGAGGAGCCAGGTTGGACTTTAGGTTTACAGTGATGCCCAGAGAGTGAAAGTTGGATTAAGTACTCTCTGGCTTGGATGAGCTGATGCCTCGTGGGGGCGGTAAGGAGCATATAATTTAAGTATGGAAACACCTGGAATCCTATGAGCCTTAGGTGAGCTACCACTGCCATGCATTTGTTGAACACACAGGGGGCTGTGGTGAGCCCAAAGGGCAGTGCTCTGAATGGAAAATGATTGGCTCCCAGCTGAAAAGGCAGATATCTCCTGGAGTGCCTGTCTATTTTGATGTGATAGTATGCATCCTTGAGATTTATCGGGCAAATCCAGTCATCTCTGTGCAACAATGACAGAATGGACTGAACTGTAACCATTCAGAAAGTATAGTTGTGTACACTTAACATAAATGTAGATGTTTGAGTGTATTCACTGTTGCAGTCATCACCTGTGGGTTATCCCTGCTGTGGTAGCCCTCGGCAGGCCTGAATACCAGTGTCAATGTTTTTGTGTGCCGGCTGCCATTGCCTGTAGTCTGACGTCAGGTCATCAGTACTATAAAGCAAGGCAGCCGTTGTCATTACATCAGTTTTTCTTGCCCTAACTCGTGAAAAGCACAAGGGAAAAGAGAGAAGTGGTACTGGTGGCTAAGAGCAACCCTGGGAAGAATGTGCCCCCAAGGGGAAGATGAGAAAGGGGGGATGGAGGGATGAAAAAGTACAGTTTTGTACCTACCATAAATGTAGATGTTCGAGTGCTCATACAGCTGCAGTCATAACAGATGGGTTATCCTGCCGTCAGGCGGGTCCTCGGTTGGCCGAATTCCAAAGTCTAGGTCCGGTGTCGGTTGCCGTCGCTTCCTCCCTGACGTCAGTGCGGCAGGGGTATAAAAGAGGCAGCCGACGCCATTTTCTTCAGTTTTTCTTGCCCCAGATGTCAGGTGCCCCCAGAAGGAAGGCAAACAAAATGTTATGCAAAAATGCAATGTTGATAAATCAAAAACACCATAAAAGAGTACCCCAAAAGGTTATATGAAAAGGGTTTGTCATAAGGCCGGTCCTAAGAGGGGGTTGGAGGGAGGGAAACCTGGACTGCAGCTGTATGAGCACTCTAACATCTACATTTATGTTAGGTACAAAACTGTACTATGTTCATCGTGCATACAGCTGCAGTCATAACAGATGGGTAGAATCCCAAAGCTAAGTAAGGGTGGTAGGCACTAAGTGGAACTAGGAGGGGCTAGGATGCCCTGCAGGACTGCTGTGGCAAAGCCTGCTCTAGACTTAGAGTATAGTGGGAGGTGATAGTGCTTGGAGAAAGTATGCACTGAACTCCAGGTGGCTGCTTCCAAAAGGGACCCCCATGAGGAAGGCTGCAGAGGTAGCTGTGGCTCCGGTGGAGTGGGATCTGAAGCATGCAGGCACAGTTTTTCCATGAAATGAGTAACAAAAGCGTATGCAGTGGGCTATCCATTTTGAAATTGTCTGTTTGGAAATAGCCTTTCCTTGAGCACCTGCAGCAAAGGACACAAAGAGTTGCTCAGATTTCCTGAATGGCTTTGTCCTGTCCAAATAATAACGAAGTTGTCTGTGAATGTCCAAGGAATGTAGTAGTCTTTCCCCTTTGTTTTGTGGATTAAGATAAAAGGTAGGTAAGTGGATAGTCTGATTCAAAGCTATACTGGATACTACCTTTGGCATAAAGGTAGGGTTGGTTCGTAAGGAAACTCTGTCCTGATGGAAAATGATAAATGGTTGCACAGCCATGAGGGCCTGTAGCTCCAAAACCCTGCGAGCTGAGGTGATAGCCAGAAGAAAGGCTGTTTTCCATGACAAGTACTGCAACTCTGATGAAGAAGCTGGCTCGAAGGGAGGAAGGGTCAGCTTTTCCAATACGAAGTTGAGTCCCAAGCACAGACTGGTAGTTTCCTTGGGGGTTTTATATTCTTTGCCCCTCTGAGGAACTGCCTTAAGAGAGGATGAGAGAATAAAGGAGGATCTGTGTTGTATTGTGCAGAAATGGCTGAAGCGTGGATCTTGATGGAGAAGGAAAGTCCATTGTTTAACATCTCAGCTAGGTACTGTAAAATTTGAGGTATATTTATTACCCAAGGTTTCTGTCCCTTCTTTTGATTCCAGGCACAAAATCGTTTCCATTTGGCGGAGTAGGCCTTTCTAGTAGAAGGTCTTCTGGCCTCCAAGATGACATCCTGCACCTCCTTGGAGAGGAGAAACTGTTGGGAAATCAAGGAATTCTCCTTGCAGCTAGATTTAGAGTTTTGAGATGACTGTGAAGAGTTTTGTAGTTGTGCTGGGACAACAGAAGAGGGACTAGAGGTTGGATCCATGGTGGGGAATGTGTCAGGCTCTTCAGGAGCGGATACCAGTGTTGCCTTGGCCAGTCTGGAGCAATGAGAATAATTTTCGGCCTCTCTGCTCTGGCTTTTAATAGAACTTTGGGCAGCAGAGGAAGAGGCGGGAAGGCATAGACTGCCAATGTTGCCCAATTGAAGGAAAGTGCGTCCACTTTCCAGGCCTGTGGATGATAGGTCCTTGAACAAAATTTTTTCAACTGGCAATTTCTGTGGGCAGCAAATAGATCTATGTCTGGCTGTCCCCATGCCTGAGTTATCTTTGTGAAAATTTGAGGATGCAACTTCCATTCGTGTGGATCTGTCATATTTCTGCTTAGGTTGTCTGCCAGTGTGTTTTCCTTCCCTGGCAGGAATTGTGACTGTAGTTGAATTTTCAATTCCAGTGCTGTGTTCCATAGGGTCATGGCTTGCCTGCACAGGGGGTATGAATGAGTTCCCCCCTGTTTGTTTATGTACCACATCACTGTGGTGTTGTCTGTCCTTATCAATAGCTGGCCTGGATGCAGTAGGTCTTTGAAGGTCATAATAGCCTTTTGCATGGCTAGCATTTCCTTTTGGTTGATGTGAAGGAGCTTCTCCTTTCGTGCCCATTTTCCCTGAATGCACTGATTTGTCATGTGTGCTCCCCATGCGTAGTCTGAGGCGTCTGTTGTGATGATTTGAGTTGCTTGAGGTACACAGAAAGGAAGACCTGTGTTTCTTTGGCAAGCTTGAGCCCACCACAAATTCCTTTTAAAGGCATGGAATGAGTAGTATAATTGCTTCCAAGCTGTGGCTGTGTTGAGACCATAAGTTTTTAGGTACCGTTGAAGTTTCCTCATATGCAGCTTTGCACATGGGATAAGTAGGATGCAAGATGCCATGAATCCCAGAGCCTGCAGGACTTTCCTTGCAGTTAGCCTGGTGTATGTTGCCATTTTTCTGAAGTATTGAGACAGTTGCCCCTGCTTGTCTGGCGTGAGGTAGGCCATCTGGGTGGTTGTATCCAAGTTGACACCCAGGAAAATTATTTGTTGAGAGGCTATTAGTTTTGATTTCTTTTTGTTGACTGTGTATCCCAGGAAGTTCAACAGTTTTGTTACAAACTCCAGGTGCTGCAGTAGTATGTCCTTGCTGTCCGCTTGGATCAGGCAGTCGTCCAGATATGGGTAGATTTGTATCCCTTGTAGTCTGCAGAAGGCGATTACTGATGCCAGGCATTTCGTAAACACTCTGGGCGCAGTAGATAAGCCAAAGGGCAATGCAGAGAATTGGTAATGGGGTGAACCTGCAAGAAATCTGAGGTATCTTCTGCAATCTTGTCTGATAGGGACATGCAGGTATGCCTCCTTGAGGTCCAATGTTACCAGCCAAGACTCCTTGCCCAGCATGGGAAGAAGCTGCTGTAATGTGAGCATCTTGAATTTTGGCACCTGTAGATATGTGTTTAGGATGGATAGGTCTAAGATAGGTCTCCAATCTTTGTCTTTCCTTGGTACCAGGAATAGTCTGGAATAAAATCCTTGACCTTGTTCTTTTGCAGGTACCTCTTAAATTGCTTTCATGTCCATGAGAGCTGAAATTTGTTTTTGTGCCTCTGCCCTTTGATTTTGTGGCAGGTTTGGCATGCCTCATTTTTGGAAGGGTGTGAAAGTGGAACCTGTAGCCTCTGTCTATAATGTCCAGAATCCATTTGTCTTTTGTAACAATATGCCAATTTTTTGAGAATAATGCCAGTTTTCCGCCCAAAGGTGCTGCCATTAAAGCTTTGCTTGGCAGGTGTAGGGGGAAGTCATTGTGCCCGTTTTCTAAAAGACTGTGATCGATCTTCTCCACCTCTTGGGGTTGGTGCTTGCCACTGTCTGGCTCTGAAAGATCCTTGAGGTTGCCCTCTACCTCTTGGACGCCTGTATCTGCCCCTTTGAGGTCTGTCCGTGGCCGGAAAGGACCAATTTTTTGAAGGCCAGTTTCTGCTGAAACGTGGAGGCTGTACCTGCAGGAAATCTTTCACTGTTTGCATTGATTTCGCTTTTTCCTCCATTTTCTTTAGCACCTCCTCTGCTTTAACACCAAACAATACATCTTTTTGAAGAGGTGCATCTAATAACTTAGCTTTGACATGATCTGGTAAGGTTTGCTCTTTGAGCCAAGCATGCCTACGTATAACAGACCCCGTAACAGCAGCTCTACATGAGGCCTCTAAAGCATCAAAACCACACTGCAAGGTATGTTTACCCACTTGCTCTGCACCATGCAACAAATCCTGCAACTCTTTTAAATCTGGTTGTTCTGGTTGTGTCATTTTGCTTTTCAGCTGAGATATCAAAAACTGTTGATACTTTAACATATGGAACTGACAGTTTAATGCCCTCATGGTCAAAGGTGTACACCTTTTCCCCCCACCTTTCTAAAGATCTGGAATCTCTCTCTGAAGGTAATGGGTTTTTAGCAGTAGAGGCCTTAATTCCCTTGGGACCCTGTGAAATAGTTTCTGGGTCAGCAGTATGGCTTTTATATAGGAACTGGTGAGAATCAGGAACCCGGTAATACCCGTCTGGTTTAATAGGAGCTGGAGGCAAAGAATCAGGATTAAGGCTGGCTTCTGAATACACATCATCCAATATATCTAAAACAGGAGGGATAGCCAGAGGCCTATGCTGGGGGAGCAGAAGAAATTCCCTGAACCTTTTCTTGGAATCTGAGTAATCTTGGCCTTCCCAGTGAAAGTGTTCCCTTAATGTATGCAGGGTTTCCCCAAAAGAGAAGTCCTCAGGGGGGGGCGACCGAGGGAACAGACTCCTCTGCATCAGAGTCTTTGAATGGAGAATAGGCACAATCCTGGTCCTCAGATAGTTCTGAGGTAATAGAAGCTTGATCTGAGGAAGGGTAGTCTTCCTCTAATCTGGGCCTTTTGTCAGAGGGGGGTTGAGAACCCCTGATAAGAGTAATCAAATCCTCAGCCATTTTAAGCATCTGTTTTTTAGGCATGGTGCCTTGAGAGGGTGTCTGAGGAACCTGTTTTTTGGTTTTCATGGCTGTTTTAGATTTAGTGAAGGCTTTAATAGAGAAGGAGGAAGGCCTGAAGACCCCTTGAGAAATAGCAGGCCTGTCTAAATTCTGAGTTTCCCCGCCAGGAGTGGCGTCGGTATCTGTAGTAGGAATGGGGGCAGAGGAGCCTGCGACCTGGGGTACTGAAGACACCGGTAATGCATTGTTATCGGTACTCAGGGGCTGCGTAGGCGCCTCGCTGAGTACCGGAGAACTGGTAGTCGGCCTTAGCGTGGTATCGGTAGGTGGTGCGGACCTCGTATGCCGGTCCTTATCTTTGCGTTTTTTGCTCAAAACTGGAGTCGGAGTATCCGACGACATAGTATAATTAAATTTTTTGCCAAAAAAGTGAAGGGCGAACTCCGCCCGACGCTTAATAGTGACGTTTGTTGAATCTAGCACAAAAACGGCAGGCCGAGACGTCGTGGTCTGGGCCTAAGCAAGGTATACAGTAAGAGTGGAAATCCTTATGCAGTATTTGCTTCCCACATGAAATGAAATTATTAACTTTGTCTGACATCGGTCTGAGGCAAGAAAAGTTTCCCCAACGGGGTACTTAGCTTTCAAGAAGACTTCGGCTGAAATACTTTCGTAAATCTCAGGAGCTGGCCGACCGGCACTTGCGAACTGCTTCTGCTTCAGGCACCACGCGGCAAGAAAGACTGAAGAAAATGGCGTCGGCTGCCTCTTTTATACCCCTGCCGCACTGACGTCAGGGAGGAAGCGACGACAACCGACGCCAGACCTAGACTTTGGAATTCGGCTGACCGAGGACCCGCCTGACGGCAGGATAACCCATCTGTTATGACTGCAGCTGTATGCACGATGAACATCCAAGACTGCAACAGTGAATACACTCAAACATCTACATTTATGGTAAGTGTACACAACTGTACTAATGTTCTTCGTGTTTCACTGTTGCAATCACCTGTGGGAGATTTCCCAAAGCTGAGGTAAAGGGTGGAAGGAAAGATAGGTATGGGTTACGAAGCCCTACAGAACTGCAGAGGCAAATCCTCCCCCTAGACTTCGAAGAGAGAGGGAAATGGTAATGCTTTGTAAAGGTATGGACAGAGGTCCAGGTGGCCGCTTCCAATATGTCTCTGGTAGGTGCTCCCTTTGAAGAAGGCAATGGACGCGGAGGTTGCCCTAGTGGAGTGGGTATGGATTGACCTAGGGATGGGCTTCCCATGTAGTCTGTAGCAGAAATGGATACAGTGTGAAATCAATTTGGAAATGCTTTGTTTGGATATGGGCTTTCCCTCTGCCCCTGGCGCAAAGCTTACAAGAAGTTTTTCTGAATGGCTTAGTGTGGTCCAGATGGCATCAGAGTTGTCTGTGCATATCTAGTGAGTGTAGAATTCTTACTCCTTTGTTTTGGGGGTTGGGAAAGAAGGTGGGAAGGTGTACGGCCTGGTTAAAGGTCACATCAGATACCACATCGGGCATAAAGGAGGGATTAGTCCTCAGGGAGAGACTGTCTGCATGGAAAATTATGAAGGGCTCGACAGCCATGAGAGCTTGAAGTTCTGAGACCCTTTCTGGCAGAGGTGATAGCTAGTAGGATGGCAGTCTTCCAGAAGAGGTATTTCAATTCTGTTGAAGCGGCAGGTTCGAAAGGAGGTAAGGCTAGTTTCTCTAACACAATTCAGGTCACAGAGTGGAGTAGATAGTCTTCTGGGAGACCTGATATTAGAAGCCCCTCTGAAGAATTGCTTAACCAATGGATGAGAGAAGAGGGGTAGGTCTGAATCATAATGGGCAGAGATGGCAGAGGCATGGATTTTAATAGAGAAGGAGAGGCCACTATTGAGTATGCTAAGTAATCCAGGATGAGAGGGATAGAAGGTTTGGAGGTGCTGGCCCCTTTTGACTGCTTCCAGGAGCAGAATCTTTTCAATTTTCCTGCATAAGATTTTCTTGTGCTGGGCCTTCTGGCCTCTGTGATGATGTCCAGAACCCATTTGCTTAACAGTGACTTCTTGTTAGTTTTTAGTGTATGAGCCATGCTGAAAGTTTGAGTCTGTAGGTCTAGGTGCAGTACCTTCCCCCTCTCCTGGGTCAAGAGGTCTGACTTTAGGGGAAGCAGCTTGGGGGGCTGTAAGGTCAGACTCGTAGTAAGGGGTACCAATGTTGTCTGGGCCAATCTGGAGCAATGAGGATGGCCTTTGGTCTCTCCTCTTATTTTGATCAGAACCTTGGGAAGAAGGGGCAAAGGAGGGTACGTGTACACAAAGAGGGAGCTCCAGGGGAAGGTCAAGGCATCCACCTTCCATGCTGGGAGGTGATACTCCCTGGTGCAAAACTTGTTGCAACTGGTGATTGAGGTGCGAGGCAAAGAGGTCCACCTCTGGGGTCCCCCACTCCTGGGTGATTCGCCAAAAGGTTTCTCTGTGGAGCTGCCATTCGTGGGGGTCCAGCAAGTTTCTGCTTAGGTGGTCTGCCACCGTGTTGTTGATCCCTGATAAGTACTGGGCAATTAGGTGTAGCCCCATGGAGGTGGTGGTAAGCCATAGACTCATGGCTAACCTGCACAGGGGGTAAGACTGGGTGCCCCCCTGCTTGAAATACCACATTACTGCGGTGGTGTCTGTTTTTATAAGGACCACCCCTGGCCTGAGATGGGGTTGGAAGGAAGTCAGAGCATTTTGCACTGCCATCATTTCTTTCTGGTTGACATGCAAGTGAAGTTGCTGGGCATTCCAAAGGCCTTGGGTACACCTGCCTGCTAGGGGAGCACCCCAAGTTATGTCTGAGGTGTCAGTGGTGACTGTCTGGCCAAAAGGGCAGAGGAAGACCCTTGTTCATGGCACAGGCCTCTGCCTACCAGAGAAATTCATCCCTTATGCAAGGGATCAGTGGGAGGGTGGTCTCTAGGGACTGAGTGCTGACACCAACGGTTCTTTAAGTACCACTGAATCTTTCTCACGTGAAGCCTGGTGAGAGGGATAAGGAGGATGTAATATTCCATGTATCCCAGGGCTTGCAGGAACTTCCTCGCAGTGAGGTGACTTCTGGAAGCCAGCTGGGTGAAGTAGAGAGGCAGAAAACTCTTTTCTGGGGACAGGAAGCCATTAGGGTTGCTGTGTCTAGCACAGCTCCCAGGAAAACTATTTTCCTGGTGGGGTTTTGCTTTGATTTATCTCGTTGATGGTGAACCCTTGAGAAGTTAGGAGTTTTTTTGACAAAGAGAAGGTCCTGGAGCAACTTTCCTTTGCTGTTCACCTGAACGAGGCAGTCATCCAGGTAGGGGTAAATCTGTATATTTCTCTGTCTGCAGAAAGCTATAGCTGGGGCCAAGCATTTGCTGAATACTCTGGGAGCAGTAGATAAGCCAAAGGGCAGTGCACAGAACTGAAAGTGCTGACTGCCTGCTCTGAAGTGCAGGAATATTCTGCATGACTCCCTGATGGGGATGTGGAGGTAGGCATTTTTTAGGTCTAGTATCACCAGCCAAACATTTTGAGCGAGCATGGGCAACAGCTGCTGCAAGGTTAGCATTCTGAATCTGGGGACCACCAAGGAGGTGTTCAGTTTGGATAGATCCAGGACGGGGCGCCAAGTGCCTTCTTTTCTGGGAAAAAGTAATAATTTGGAGTAAAAACCTTTTCCTGTTTGATCCGGAGGGACAGGTTCTACTGCCCCCTGGGATATTAGGGTTTTTGCCTGTTTTAATGCCTCTGCCCACTGGTTTGGGGGGTGGTCTGGGTACCCTCTTGGAATTGGGAGTTCGCTGAAGGAGAATCTGTATCCCTGAGAGATGATTTTTGGTCCTTGGTTATAGAGACCCAATTGTCCTTGAAGAGGGTGAGCCTTCTTCCTAGTTTTAGAGGAGTGAAAGGAGGGCAGAAGGGGGGAGAGGGAGAGTCACTGAGTGCTTACCATAGAAGCTTGGCTTAGAACTCCCTGCCTTGGAGGCTGAAGCGGTCCATTGTTTGCATCTTTGCTGGTCCTGGGATGGGGGCCTGGATGTCCTGTCCCTGCAAGGCTTACTTTGGCCCTGTCTGCTGGGTGCAGGAAAGGCCCAGTGTTTAGTTCCTGCTGAATCTGGGCGGTTGGACTTGAAAGAAATCTTTTACTGTTTGCATAGATTTTGTTTTGTCTTCCATCTTTTTAAGCACCTTTTCTGCTCTTTCCCCAAACAGGCATTCCTTATTCAAGGGTGCATCAATAAGTTTGGACTTGACATGATCTGGGAAAGGTTGTTCCTTCAGCCATGCATGTCTTCTAATAACAGATCCTGTCACTGCTGCCCTGCTAGAAGCTTCTAGGGCGTCACATCCACATTGTAGTGAGTGTTTGGCCACTTGACAAGCAGACTGTAGAAATTCTGCCAGCTCTTTTGAGTTGGCACCATCAGGGGAGATAGCAATCTTCTGTTTTAATTGTTCCAAAGTGTATTGCTGATATTTTAACATATGGAACTGACAATTGAGTGCTCGGATAGCTAAGGCTGCAGAGGTGTATACTTTTCTTACCCCATCTGACCAGAGCTCTGGAGTCTTTGTCAGAAGGAAGAGGATTCCTGGCAGAACTAGTCTTAGCTCCTTTGGGTCCCTGTGTAATGACCTCAGGGTCTGCAGCAGGGTTCCTGTACAGGTATTTGTGAGAATATGGCACTTTGTAGTACCCGTCAGGTTTAGCTGGGGCAGGAGGCAGGGCATCAGGGGCTAAACTGGATTCAAGGAAAAGATCATCCACCACTTCTAGAATAGGTGGGATAGCCAGGGGTCTGTTTTGGGGCAGGTGCAGAAAAGTACAGTTGTGTACACTTACCATAAATGTAGATGTTCGAGTGTATTCACTGTTGCAGTCATTACATTTGGGTAATCTGCTGGCAGGTTGCTCTCAGTCGGCCTGATTAACAAAGCCTTGGGTCCTGCGTCGGTTGCTGTCCCTTCTTCCATGACGTCAGGTCATCAGGGGTATAAAACATGCAGCTGACGCCATTACATCAGTTTTTCTTGCCCCAGATGTCAGGTGCCCCCCTAATGGGGAGCAAAAAAACACAAAGGCATACCTTCAACCAAAAGCAAATGCACCAAAAAGGCTTTTAAGCATAGTAAAGGAAAGGAGAGGTATAGTCAGAAAAATCTAGGGGGCTGGAGGGAGGGTAAAGTACAATTGTGTACCTACCATAAATATAGATGTTAGAGTGTATTCACTGTTGCAGTCATTACACTTGGGCTATCCTGCTGGCAGGCTACCCGCAGTCGGCCTGAATTCCAAAGTCCTGGTCCGGCGTCGGTTGCTGTAGCCTCTTCCCTGACATCTGTGCGCCAGGGGTATACAAGATGCAGCCGACGCCATTTTCTTCAGTTTTTCTTGTCCCAGATGTCAAGTGCCCCCAAAAGGGTAGGCTAAAAAACACTGCTTATAAAAAGCATGCACTAAAATAAACAATACCTTCATCTACAAGCAAATACACTACATAGGTTGTATAGAATAGAGAAGTACAGATAAGTCCTAGCAAAGAAAGGGGGGTGGTGGGTGGGTAACCTGGACTGCCACAGTGAATACACTCTAACATCTACATTTATGGTAGGTACACAACTGTACTATGTTCATCGTGTTTCACTGTTGCAGTCATTACACTTGGGTTGAATCCCAAAGCTGAGGCTGGGTCTAAATAGAATTAGGGAGTGGCTATGAGGCCCTGCAGAACTGCAGTGGCAAAGCCTGCTCTGGATTTAGAGTAAAGCGGTAAGTGGTAGTGCTTGGTAAAAGTGTGCACTGAACTCCAAGTTGCAGCCTCTAAAATTTCCTTAGTTGGTACTCCTCTGAGAAAGGCTGTTGAAGTGGCTGCTGCCCTGGTACAATGTGGCCTAATATTCTTAGGCACTGACTTGCCATGCTGTGCATAGCAGAAACGAATACAGTGTCCTATCCATTTTGAAATAGTCTGCTTTGAGATAGCCTTTCCTTGTGATCCTGCAGCATATGCTACAAACAGTTGCTTAGTTTTTTCTGAAAACTTTTGTTTTGTCCAAGTAGAAGCATAGCTGCCTGTGTATGTCCAAAGAGTGTAGAAGTCTCTCCCCTTTATTCTGGGGATTTGGATAAAATGTTGGCAAATGAATGGTTTGGTTAAGAGCCACACTGGATACTACCTTTGGCATAAATGTTGGGTTTGTCCTTAGAGAAACCCTGTCCGGATGAAAAATGATAAAAGGTTCCACTGACATTAAAGCCTGTAACTCTGAGACTCTTCTTGCTGAAGTTATTGCTAGGAGTAGAGCAGTTTTCCATGACAAGAATTTTATATCAGCTGTATTGGCTGGCTCAAAAGGAGGCAGTGTGAGCTTTTCTACAACAAAGTTGAGGTCCCATGTAGGTATCGGTGCTCTCCTTGGGGGTCTTATGTTTTTTGTCCCTCTGAGGTACTGTCTTAGCAGTGGATGAGGGAAAACAGGAGGTTCCGTATTGCAATGAGCTGAAATGGCAGAGGCATGGATCTTAACTGATTAGAAGGATAGGCCTTTGTCCAGCATCTCAGTTAGGTATTGTAAAATCTGAGGAATATTTGGGACAAATGGTTCAAGTTCTTGTGCCTGGTTCCAAGCATAGAATCTCTTCCAGTTTTCTGCATAAGATTTCCTGGTGCTGGGCCTCCTGGCTTCCAAAATGACATCCATAACAGCTTTAGAGAGAGGTGTGTTCTGAGTGGCTAGATTATCTGCCATCCTGCCAGATTTAAGGTTCTGAGTTGGCTGTGCAGGATCTGATTGTTTTGTTGAGTCAGAAGATGAGGAATTTGAGGTAAAGTCCAGGCTGGGCCTTGAGACAAGCTCTTTAGGATTGGGTACCAGTGCTGGCGTGGCCAGTCTGGGGAAATAAGAATAATTTTTGGCTTCTCTTGTCTGACTTTTAGGAGCACCTTGGGAAGGAGAGGCAGTGGTGGAAAGCCATAAACTGTTGGGGTTTTCCAGCTGAATGATAGAGCATCCACTTTCCATGCTTGTGAGTGATGTCCTAGTGCAGAATCTCTGTAGTTGGCAGTTGTGAGGGGAGGCAAAAAGATCTATGTCTGGGCATCCCCATTTCCTTGTTATCATGCTGAAGACCTGTGGATTTAGTTTCCACTCGTGAGGGTCCATGAGGTTTTGGCTTAGTTCATCTGCCAGCGTATTTTTCTTCCCTGGCAGGAATTGTGCCTGCAGATGTACTTGACAGGTCAGTGCTGTGTTCCACAAGGTCATGGCTTGCCTGCAGAGGGGTTAGGAATGCGTGCCCCCTTGCTTGTTTATGTACCACATAACTGTAGTATTGTCCGTCTTTAGTAATAGCTGTCCTGGCTGTAGTAGATCCTTGAAGGCTGTCAGGGCATTCTGTACAGCTAGCATCTCTTTTTGATTGATGTGAAGATGCATTTGGTCCGCGGGCCACGTGCTCTGAATACATTTTCCTGCCATGTGTGCCCTCCAGGCATAATCCGATGCATCTTTTGTTAGTGTCTGCCTGGCTGTGGGTAAAATGAAAGGCCATCCCTTGTTGTGGTGACAGGCCAGTGCCTACCATCGAAACTCCTGTTGCAGGCAGGGAATAAGAGCTATAATTGTTTCCAGACTGTGGCAATGTTGAGTCCAAACACTTTTTAGATACCATTGTAGCTTCCTCATATGCAGTCTTGCATATGGAATTAGCAGGATGCAGGATGCCATGAAGCCCTTGCAGGTAGCTGGGTCTTTGTTGCCATCATTTGAAAGTAATGAGTCAGTTGCCTTTGCTTGTCCGGCGTGAGATAAGCCACCTGGGCAGTTGTATTTAAGCTTGCACCCAGGAATATTCACTCTTGAGAGGGCACTAGTTTTGATTTCTTTTCTTTTACTGTGTACACTAGGCAAATTATTAATGTTTCTACAAACGCCAGATGCTGTAGTAGAATGTCCTTGCTCTCTGCTTGAATAAGGCAGTTGTCCAAGTAGGGATATATTTGAATTCCTTTTTGTCTGCAAAATGCAATTACTGGTGCCAGGCATTTTGTGAAGACCCTGGGCGCAGTAGATAAGCCAAAGGGCAGTGCAGAGAATTGGTAATGCATTGGGCCAGCTATGAATCTGAGGTATCTTCTGCAAGACTGTCGGATTGGGACATGCAGGTATGCCTCTGAGGTCCAAAGTAACTAGCCAAGCCTTCTTGCCCAGCATGGGTAGAAGTTGCTGCACTGTCAACATTTTGAATTTTGGAATATCCAGGAAAAGTATTTAGAATTGACAGGTCCAATATTGGTCTCCAGGCTTTGCCCTTTCTGGGTACCAAGAAAAGTCTTGAGTAAAATCCTTGCCCCTGTTCTTGCTGTGGTACTTTGTGAATAGCTCTCATGTCCATGAGAGCAGAAATTTGTTTTTGTGCCTCTGCCCATTGATTTTGTGGCAGGTCTGGCATACCTTTTGACCTTGGTAGTGTGTGAAAGTGGAACCTGTAACCCTGAGAAACAATATTCAGTACCCATTTGTCCTGGGTGATCGTGTGCCAATTCTGTGAGAAAAGTGCTAGTTTTCCCCCTAAGGGTGCTGCCAAAACACAAGTGCTTGGCATTTGTAGAGGGAAGTCATTGGGACTGTTTCCTATAAGGTTGTGATTTGTCTTCGCCTTTGGGGGCTGAAAAGTACAGTTTTGTACCTACCATAAATGTAGATGTTCGAAGATCCACATTGCTGCAGTCATAACCTGTGGGTAGTCCGCTGTCCTCGGTCGGCCCGAATACCAAAGTGTTAGGCTGGCGTCGGTCATGGTCGCTTAGATCTGACGTCAGTACGCCGTGGTACTAAAGCACATGACCGACGCCATATCCTCAGTCTTTCTTGCCCCAGATGTCAGAAAGCCTTAAAAAGAAAGGCCATAGCCACAAATAGACAAACACCCAATAACCAAAATAGCAACAAATAGGTACACCACAAACCACCCAGTCACCCCAAACTATAGAGGGGAAGGAGGGAGGGAAAATTGGACTGCAGCAATGTGGATCTTCGAACATCTACATTTATGGTAGGTACAAAACTGTACTATGTTCTTCATCTCACATTGCTGCAGTCATAACCTGTGGGTAGAATCCCAAAGCAAAGGTAAAGGGAGGTTGGTAAAATCAGATAGCATTAGGAGCTGCTAACATGCCCTGTAAAACAGCAGTGGCAAACCCAGCCCTAGATTTGGAATAAAGAGGGAGATGGTAATGTTTAGAAAAAGTGTGCACTGAACTCCAAGTAGCTGCCTCCAAAATATCCTTAGTAGCTACTCCCCTTAAAAAAGCAGTAGAAGTGGCAGTTGCTCTAGTGGAATGAGGTCTGATTCCAGCCGGAACCTCCTTACCATGATGAGAATAACAAAAAGCAATACAATGACCAATCCACTTAGAAATAGTTTGCTTTGAAACAAGTTTTCCTTGTGAACCCAAGGCAAAAGAAATGAATAACTATTGAGACTGCCTGAACCCTTTAGTTCTGCTCAAATAATAACGTAACTGCCTGTGAATATCCAAAGAGTGTAAAATTTTTTTCCCCCTTTATTTTGGGGATCAGCATAAAATGTAGGCAAATGAATAGATTGGTTTAAAGCCACATTAGAAACAACTTTAGGCATAAAAGTAGGGTTAGTACGCAGGGATACCCTATCCTTATGAAATATCAGGAAAGGTTCAACTGCCATTAGAGCCTGTAATTCAGATACCCTTCTAGCAGACGTAATGGCCAACAAAAAAGCAGTCTTCCAAGACAAAATCTTCAACTCAGATGTAGCTGCAGGTTCAAAAGGAGGTAAAGTGAGTTTTTCCAACACAAAATTGAGATCCCAGGAAGGAGTAGGAGCTCTACGCGGGGGGTCTTATGTTCTTTGCCCCTCTAAGAAATTGCTTAAACAAAGGATGAGAGAATAATGGTGGGTCACAGTCATAGTGAGCAGATATAGCTGCAGCATGAACTTTTACAGAGGAGAAAGACAAACCCTTGTCTAGTAATTCTGTAAGATACTGAAGTGAAACACTTAAATTAGGCACTGAAACATCAAAGCTCTTTGCCTTGCTCCAAAGAAAAAATCTCCTCCATTTATCAGCATAAACTTTCCTTGTACTAGGCCGTCTGGCCTCCAAAATGACATTCAAAACTTGTTGTGGAAGCTGCGACCCCCCAGGGTCTAGAACAGAATACGCCAGGCTGTTAGATGCAGGGACTGTATCCTGACATTGAGGAAATGACTGCTTGCCTGGGACAAAAGGTGTGGAACTGGTGGCAAAGGCCAAGGAGGCTCCCGTACTAAACTCCCCAGTAAAGGGTACCAGTGCTGACGTGGCCAATCTGGAGCTATTAAAATCATGCAGGGCTTGTCCTGTCTGACCTTCAAGAGTACCTTGGGAAGGAGAGGCAGAGGAGGAAAGGCATAGACGTGAAGGTTGTTCCAACTGAAAGATAGAGCATCCACTTTCCAAGCCTGTGGGTGAAACATCCTTGTGCAGAACTTTGGCAGTTGAAAATTTTGTGGAGAAGCGAACAGATCTATGTCTGGAGTCCCCCAAGCCACTGTCAACTGTTGAAACACATGAGGATCCAATTTCCACTCGTGGGGATCCACCATCTGCCTGCTCAAAACATCTGCTAAGGAGTTCTGTGCTCCTGGCAGAAACCTTGCCTGAAGAGTGAGGTGCAAACTGAGAGCAGTCTCCCATAAAATCATAGCTTGTCTGCAAAGAGGGTACGAATGGGTTCCCCCCTGCTTGTTGATGTACCACATGACTGTTGTGTTGTCTGTTTGAATCAACACTCGTCCTGGATGAATGAGATCCTTGAAAGCCATCAATGCAAATTGGACTGCTAACATCTCCTTCATGTTGATATGCAAATGTTGAAGTCTGGCAGGCCACGTGTCTTGTACCCATTTTCCATTGAAGTGTGCTCTCCAAGCCATGTCTGAGGCATCTGTCGTTAAGATCTGACTCGCCTCTGGTCGGGTCACAGAGAGTCCCTTGTTTAGGTGACATTCCTGAGCCCACCACAAAAATTCCCTTTGAATGCAAGGTATTATCTGAATGACAGTGTCCAAATCGTGGCAGTGCTGAGTCCATACGCTTTTGAGATACCATTGTAGCTTCCTCATATGCAGTTTGGCATTGGGAAGCACCAGAATACAAGATGCCATGAACCCCAAGGCTTGAAGGACTGTCCTTGCAGTCAGCCTGGACCGTAGAGACAATTTTTGGAAGTAAAGGGTAAGATTTCTTTGTTTGTCCGGGGTCAAAAAAGCCATCTGAGAGGCTGTATTCAGTCTCACACCCAGAAAGCACATGTCCTGAGAGGATACTAGACTGGACTTTGTTTCGTTCACAGAATACCCTAGGCACCTTAACACTGCCATAACATACTGTAGATGGTGAAGTAACTTGACTTTGTCTTGAGCAAGAATCAGGCAGTCGTCCAAATAAGGGTAAATTTGTACTCCCCTTAACCTTAAGAAGGCTATCACTGGAGCCAGGACCTTTGTGAACACCCTGGGCGCAGTAGATAAGCCAAAGGGCAATGCAGAGAACTGATAATGTTAAGTCCCAGCCCGAAACCTCAGGAACCTCCTGCAGCTGGGCCTGATAGGAATATGAAGATAAGCCTCTGAGATCCAGAGTTACCATCCAGTGATCCTTGCCTAGCAAAGGCAGAAGTTGTTGCAAAGTTAACATTTTGAATTTTGGAATGTCCAGGTATGTGTTGAGAATAGACAAATCCAGTATTGGCCTCCAAGTGTCCCCTTTCTTTGGTACAAGAAACAGGCGAGAATAAAATCCTAGGCCCACTTCTGACTGAGGGACCTCCTGGATAGCCCCCATTTTTAGAAGTAAAGCAATCTGTCTGTAAGCCTCCACCTTTTGCTGAGGAGGAACGTCTGGCATGCCTTTGAAAGGAGGCAAGGTGTGAAAATAAAACTTGTAGCCTCGATCTATAATGTCCAACACCCATTTGTCCTGGGTGACAAAGCCAATTTTGCCTGAAGAGTGCCAACTTTCCTCCCAGAGGAGCTGCCAGACAGGAGGGATCCGGCAGCTGAAGATACAGGTCATTGGGTTTGCTTACGAAAAGGCTGACCCCTGCCCTCACCTGAAGATTGTGCAGGGGAACTCCACGTCCTCGGTCTGAAGGAACCCTGAGCATGAGCTCTGCCCCTATCACGTCTAGATCTGCCTCTAGACTGTAAATCAGAAGAAGGATAAGCCCATCCCTTAGCAGGCCAATTTCTGCTAAACTTAGGGGGCTGTACCTGCAAAAATTCCTTAACAGTCTGCATGGACTTAGCTTTGTCTTCCATTTTCTTCAAAACCGACTCCACAGGAGAACCAAACAGAACTTCAGATTGAAGGGGAGCATCCAAAATTCGAGCTTTTACATGCTCTGACAAATTCTGATCCTTAAGCCAGGCGTGCCTACGAATAACTGATCCAGTGGCAGCCACCCTGGAGGAAGCCTGAAGAGCATCAAAACCACACTGCAAAGAGTGCTTACCCACCTGATCAGAGGCATGAACTAAATCTTGCAATTCTTTACACTCAATACCCTCTGCCAAAGCATCAACCTTAGATTTTAACTGACTCAATAGAAAATTCTGGTACTTCAGCATATGAAACTGGCAATTCAAAGCCCTCATCGCTAGAGTGGAAGAGGTATACACTTTTTTACCCCCCCTATCCAAAGCTCTAGAATCTTTATCCAGAGGAACTGGATTCTTCACAATAGAAGCCCTGACACCCTTAGGTCCCTGGCTAATAGTCTCCGGGTCAGCTCTAGGGCTCTTATACAAATATTTATGGGCCTCTGGCACTCTATAATACCGGTCTGGTTTAACAGGGGCAGGAGGTAAAGAATCAGGATTAAGGGAAGCTTCAGAGAAAACATCCTGTACAACATCCAAAACAGGGGGAATAGCCAAAGGCCTATGCTGTGGTAAAAATAAAAATTCCCTAAGCCTCTTACGGGAATCTGAGAAATCCTGACCTTCCCACTTAAAATGCTCCCTCATGGAATGCAGGGTCTCAGAAAAGGAAAAATCCTCTGGAGGGGAAGCAGAAGGACAAGAATCCTCTGCAACAGAATCAGAATAAGGAGGAAAGTCCTGAATATCCTCAGCTGAAGACTCTGAGTAATCTGAGGAATGCTCCAAACCCTCTACCTCTGGCTCCACCCTAGGCCTTTTATCTGGGGGAGGCATAGAACCCCTGATTAAAGAAATCAAATCCTCTGCCATTTTCAGCATATGCTTTTTAGGTACAGAACTGGGGCTGACACCAGTGGAAGACAAACCAGGCCTGACCTTGGAAGGTGCTTTAGAGACAGAAGTAGAAGGCCTAACCACTTTATGCAGAGAAGGGACTACAGAAACCTGAGAGGCCCCCTCAGCCTGACCCGACTCCTGAGAGGCCACATCCTGCAAGATTAAAGTCTCCCCCTGAGATTCAGCTGAAACCTCGGCTGGATCCACAGATTCCACCGTAGTTTCTAAAGAACCGGCGTCCGCAACGGACGACTCATCCTGCTTGGACTTTAACGTTTTTTCTTTACGCTTCTTAGCGGTAGCGGGCGTCGGAGGATCCGACGGCATATTGTAATTACACCGCTTACCGAAGACAAGTCTAGCACAATCTAACCTGCGTTTAATGGTGCGCTTATTAAATTTAGCACAAAAGCGACACCCGACTACGTCGTGCTCCGGCCCCAAGCAAGGAATACAAAGAGTGGTAATCCCTATGAGGTATCTGCTTCCCACAAGAAATACAATTATTTACTTTTTCTGACATCCGGATTAAACTGAGGCAAGAAAAGACAAAAATATTCCCCAACGGGGTACTTAGCCCAACTTGGTCTTCGGTCTGAAACTCAGAATACGAAAATTTCCGGACGCCGAACGGCACTTGCAAACGCTGCTTCTGCTTCGGACCATGCGGCAAGAAAGACTGAGGATATGGCGTCGGTCATGCGCTTTAGTACCACGGCGTACTGACGTCAGATCTAAGCGACCATGACCGACGCCAGCCTAACACTTTGGTATTCGGGCCGACCGAGGACAGCGGACTACCCACAGGTTATGACTGCAGCAATGTGAGATGAAGAACATCACCCCATTGTTTAGGTCTGTACGAGCCTTGGGGCTGAGATGTGCCTCTTGGGCGTCTGTATCTGCCTCTTTGTGGCCTGCCGGACACTGGAAAGGACCAATTTTTAGAAGGCCAGTTCCTGCTAAATCTAGGTGGCTGAACCTGTAAGAAATCCTTTACTGTCTGCACTGATTTTGCTTTATCCTCCATTTTCTTTAACACCTCTTCTGTCTTAACACCAAACAAAGTATCATGCTGCAATGGAGCATACAATAATTTTGCTTTAACATGATCAGGTAAACTCTGTTCTTTTAACCAAGCTTGCCTTCGAATGAGAGCCTGTAACTGCGGCTCTGCAAGAAGCCTCTACTGAATCAAAACCACATTGCAGAGTATGCTTTTCCACTTGTTCAGCTGCATGCAATAAATCCTGCATTTCCTTATTGTCAGGACATTCTGAGCTTGTAAGCATTTTCTGTTTTAGCAAAGACATTAGGAATTGTTGATATTTAAGCATGTGAAACTGGCAGTTTAAAGCCCTTACAGCTAAAGTAGCAGAAGTGTAAACTTTTTTCCCCCATCTATCCAGTGCTCTAAAATCCCTATCAGAGGGAACAGGGTTTTTTGCAGTGGAAGCCTTGACCCCTTTGGGACCCTGAGAAATGGTTTCTGGGTCAGCAGCAGGGGTTTTGTAAAGAAGTTTATGAGAGTCAGGGACCCTGTACTACCTATCTGGCTTGACTGGTGCAGGGGGTAATGAATCAGGAGACAAACTGGAATCAGGAGACAAACTGGATTCAGAAAAAACATCAACAACAATATCTAGTACAGGGGGAATAGCAAGGGGCCTGTGCTGAGGCAGAAAAAGAAAGTCTCTGAGCCTTTTCTTGGATTCTGAATAATCCTGGCTCTCCCAATAGAAATGCTCCCTCATGGTGTGCAGGGTTTCCCCAAAAGAGTAATCCTCAGAAGGAGAGGCTGAAGGGATAGATTCTTCAGCATCAGAGTCCTCATAGGGAGGAAGAGAATATACCTGTTCTGAAGAGGAATCAGAGGAACTAGAAACCTGGTCAGAGGAGTCATAGTCAGTGTCTTGCCCAGGCCTTTTATCAGGAGGGGGATGGGAACCCCTGATCAGAGTAATTAGGTCCTCGGCCATTTTAAGCATCTGTTTCTTTGGCAAGGATGGCTGTCCAGGAGAATGCTGTACTGGTTTCTTTGTCTTTAATGGTGTTTTAGACGTTGCCTTGGCTGCTGAAGTAGACTTGATAGTAAGCTGTGACGGTCTGAAAACACCCTCAGAAGCCGATGCCTGCTCAGCGGCTCCGGACCCATCTGGGGGAATAGTCTCCGTAGGCCCAATACCTTGAGTTTCCAAAAGCCTAGTTGTCTCCACGTAGGAGTTGGAGGCGGCCTGTGGCTCTGAGGTAGCGGGCGTCGGGGGCTGCGAAAGCGCCTCACTGAAAACCGGCGACTGGCCTAGAAGAGGCTTCGTCATTGGTTTTGGACCTCGGATGCCTGTCCTTTTCTTTGTCTTTGCATTTTTTATGAATTCCGGTCATCGGTTGTTCCGACTACATTATGTAGTTAAACCTTTGGCCAAAGTAATGTAAAGCAAAATCAAACCGACGCTTAATAGTGCGTTGGTTGAATCTAGCACAAAACCGACAACTAGCAACGTCATGGTCAGGGCCTAGGCAAGGAATACAGTAAGAGTGAAAATCCTTATGAGGTACTTGCTTCCCACAAAAAATACAATTTTTAACTTTTACTGACATCGGTCTGGAGCAAGAAAAAGTTTCCCCAACGGGGTACTTAGCTTTATTGAAGACTTCGGTTCTGAAATTAGATTTCGAAAATCTCAGGAGTCAGCCGACCGGCACTTGCGAACTGCTTTTGCTTCAGGCGACGCGCGGCAAGAAAGACTGAAGAAAATGGCGTCGGCTGCATCTTATATACCCCTGACACACTGACGTCAGGGAAGAGGCAACAGCAACCAACGCCGAACCAGGACTTTGGAATTCAGGCCGACTGCGGGTAGCCTGCCAGCAGGATAACACAAGTGTAATGACTGCAACAGTGAAACACGATGAACATCCAGGACTGCAACAGTGAATACACTCGAACAGCTACATTTATGGTAAGTGTACACAACTGTACTCGTTCTTCGTGTTTCACTGTTGCAGTCATTACATTTGGGTAGATTCCTAAAGCTATGGTTGGGAGGAGTTTATACAGCATTAGGGCCAGCCTTAAAGCCCTGCAAGACAGCTGTGGCAAAGCCAGCTCTGGATTTAGAGACAATTGGTAAATGATAGTGCTTGGTGAAAGTATGTACAGAACTCCAGGTAGCATCTTCTAGGATATCCCTGGTAGGAACACCTCTGAGAAAGGCTGCAGAAGTAGATGCAGCCCTGGTGGAGTGAGATCTGATCCCCTGGGGGATAGGTTTTCCATGGTGCTTATAGCAGAAATGAATGCAAAGGCTTATCCATTTAGAAATGGTTTGTTCTGAAATAGCCTTCCCCTCTGCCCCTGCAGCAAATGCTACCAGCAATTGTTCAGATTTTCTTCGAGATTTAGTCCTGTCCAAGTAGAATCTTAGTTGTCTGTGCACATCCAAGGAATGGAGAATCTGTTCCCCTTTGTTCTGTGGATTGGGGTAGAAGGTTGGCAAATGAATGGACTGATTAAGAGCCACACTGGAAACCACCTTGGGCATGAAGGATGGATTGGTCCTGAGAGATACCCTGTCCGCATGAAAGATGAAAGGCTCCACTGCCATAAGGACCTGTAATTCAGATATCCTTCTAGCTGAAGTGATTGCTAAAAGGAAGGCTGTTGTTCAAGAAAGAAATTTTAAGTCTGCAGTAGCAGCTGGCTCGAAAGGAGGTGGAGTGAGTTTCTCCAAAACAAAGTTAAGGTCCCAGGCAGGGGTAGGAGCTCTCCTGGGTTGTCTCAAGTTATTTGCCCCTCTGAGATACTGCTTGAGCAGAGGATGAGAGAAGAGGGGTGGTTCTGTGTTACAGTGAGCTGGAATAGCTAAGGCGTGGATTTTAATGGAGGTAAAAGACAGGCCCTTCTGAAGCCTCTCAGTTAAGTATTGCAAAATCTGAGGTAAATTGGGCTCTGCTGTGCTCATCCATAAAGATTGGTTCCAGGCACAGAATCTTTTCCATTTGTCAGCATAAGATTTTCTAGTACTAGGTTCTCCTCGCCTCCAAGATGACATCCATCACAGGTTTGCTGAGGGATGATAAGGGTGTATTTAAGTGATTAGCCAGGCTGCAAGGTTCAATGTTGGAAGCTGAGGGTGCAGAATTTGGTTCTCCTGCTGAGACAGCAGGGAAGGGGTCTGAGGCAGGTGCCATGTAGATATCTGTGACACTGTGCAGGAGGGGGTACCAGTGTTGGCGCAGCCAGTCTGGAGCAATCAAAATCATCCTTGGTTTGTCCAGTTTGACTTTTAGTAGAACTTTGGAGAGCAGAGGGGGAAAGGCGTAGACTGATAGGTTTTTCCAGCTGAAGGACAGAGCATCCACTTTCCAGGCTTGTTTGTGGGAAGTCCTTGTGCAAAACGTGTCCAACTGGTAGTTCTGGGGGGAGGCAAATAGATCTATGTCTGGGCTCCCCATACGCTTGTCAACATGTTGAAAATCCATGGTTCCAGTTTCGACTCGTGTGGGTACATGAGGTTTCTGCTTAGTCAGTCTGCCAGTGTATTCAATTTTCCTGGCAGGAATTGAGCTTGTAGATGCACTTGGTAGCTCAAGGCTGTGTTCCACAATGCCATGGCTAGCCTGCAGAGGGGGTAGGAATGTGTACCCCCCTGCTTGTTTATGTACTACATAACCGTGGTGTTGTCCGTCTTTACCATTAGTTATCCTGGAAGAATGTAGTCCTTGAAGGCTGTTCACAGCATTCTGTACAGCTAACATTTCTTTTTGATTGATATGTAGGTGCATTTGATTTGGGTTCCATTTGCCCTGAATGCACTTCCCTGCCAGGTGAGCCCTCCATGCATAGTCTGATGCATCTGTAGTTAGGGTTTGGGTGGCAGGGGGTAGTGTGAATGGTAGTCCCTTGTTTTGGTGGCAGGCTTCTGCCCACCATAGGAACTCTAGGTGTAGGCATGGTATGATAGGAATCATGGTTTCCAGGCTGTGACAATGCTGACTCCATAGACTTTTTAGATACCACTGTAATTTCCTCATATGCAGTCTTGCATATAGAATTAAAAGAATGCAGGAGGCCATGAACCCCAAGGCTTGCAGTATTTGCCTTGCAGATAGCAGGGTTTTTGTGGCTACCAAATGAATTTGCTTCTCTGGCATGAGGAAAGTCATCTGGTCAGTTGTATTCAAGCTTGCACCAGGAATGTAATCTGTTGACAGGGTACCAGCTGTGATTTCTTTTCATTTATGGTGAACCCCAGACAAGTAAAGAACCTTTTTTTATAAATGCCAGATGATTTAAAAGTATGACCTGGCATTCTGCCTGAATTAGACAACCGTCCAGGTATGGGTATATTTGAATATTTCTTTGCCTGCAAAATGCAATAACTGGAGCCAGGCACTTTGTGAATACCCTGGGTGCAGTAGACAAGCCAAAGGGCAGTGCAGAGAACTGATAATGCAAGTAGCCTGCCTTGAAGCGTAGGTATCTTCTGCAAGGATTCCCTGATTGGGATGTGCAGGTATGCTTCTTTTAAATCCAGAGTTGCCAACCAGGCGTCTTTGCCTTGCATACGAAGTAAGTGATGAAGAGTCAGCATCTTGAATTTTGGAATCTCCAGAAAGGTGTTTAGATTAGGCAGGTCCAGGATTGGACACCATTATAAGTCTTTTTTGGGTACCAGGAAAAGTCTGGAGTAGAAACCTTGTCCTTTTTCCTCTTCTGGTACAAGCTGAATAGCCCCCATGCTTAATAGGGGGAAGTACCCGTTTTTGAACCTCTGCCCACTGATTTGGGGGCAGGTCTGGCCACCCCATTTGGTGTTGGCAACATGTGGAAATGAAATCTGTATCCCTGGGACACTATATTTAAAAAGTACAGTTTTGTACCTACCATAAATGTAGATGTTAGAGTGTATACCCTGCTGCAGTCATCACACTTGGGTTATCCTGTCGTCACAGTCCCGCAGTTGGCCTGAATTCCGAAGTCTTGGTCTGGCATCGGTTGCTGTTGCTTCTTCCCTGACGTCAGTGCGCCAGGGGTATATAGGAGGCATCCAACACCATTTTCTTCAGTTTTTCTTGCCCCAGATGTCAGGTGCCCCCACCAAAATGGTGGTCAGTAGATATTACCAATAATAAAAGTTTAGCACAAACAAAACATCTCTCCAGCTATAAGCAAATACACCACAAAGGTAGTATCAGATTTTAAGGCATTGAAAGGTTTTAGTTAGGTCAGAGGGGATGGAGGGAGGGTAACCTGGACTGCAGCAGGGTATACACTCGAACATCTACATTTATGGTAGGTACAAAACTGTACTATGTTCATCGTGTTACCCTGCTGCAGTCATCACACTTGGGTAGAATCCCAAAGCTAAGGATAGGAGGTGGAGTCAAACAGGGTTAGAGGAGGCTATAAGGCCCTGCAAAATTGCAGTGGCGAAGCCAGCTCTAGTCTTAGAGTAAAGTGGCAAGTGATCATGTTTGGTGAAGGTGTGTACTGAACTCCAAGTTGCAGCTTCCAAAATATCCTTGGTTGGCACCCCCCTGAGGAAGGCTGTAGATGTAGCTGCTGCCCTGGTAGAGTGGGGTCTTATGCTAGCAGGAACTGGCTTTCCATGGTGGGTGTAGCAAAAACGAATGCAATGTCCTATCCATTTGGAAATGGTCTGTTTTGAGATAGCCTTTCCTTGTGAAGCTGTAGCATAGGATACAAACAGCTGGTCAGATTTTCTGAAAACCTTAGTTTTATCCAAGTAGTAACGTAGTTGCCTGTGAATGTCCAAGGAGTGCAGGAGTCTTTCTCCTTTGTTCTGTGGATTTGGAAAGAAGGTGGGTAAATGGATGGTTTGATTTAGAGCCACACTGGATACCACCTTAGGCATAAATGAGGGGTTAGTTTGTAGAGAAACTCTGTCTTGATGAAAAATCAGGAAAGGCTCTACTGCCATTAGTGCCTGAAGCTCTGAGACTCTTCTGGCTGAAGTTATTGCTAGCAGCAGGGCAGTCTTCCATGATATAAACTTTGTCAGCTGAGAAAGCTGGTTCAAAAGGAGGTAGCGTAAGTTTTTCCAGAACAAAATTGAGGTCCCAGGTTTGTGTTGGTGCTCTCCTGGGAGGCCTAATGTTTTTGGCCCCTCTGAGAAACTGCCTTAGAAGCGGATGTGAAAATAAGGGAGGATCCGTGCTGTAGTGAGCTGAAATAGCTGAGGTGTGGATTTTAATAGATGAAAAAGAAAGCCCTTTGTGTAACATCTCAGTTAAATATTGTAGAATCTGAGGTATGTCTGGCTGAAGGGTATTTTGGCCTTTAGCTTGGTTCCAGGCGCAAAACCTTTTCCATTTGTCTGAGTAGGCCTTCCTGGTGCTGGGCCTCCTGGCTTCCAGAATAACATCCATAACAGCTTGAGAAAGAGGAGCTGGCTGGTTGCTTACGTGATTTGCCATGCAGCCAAATTTAAGGTTTTGAGCTGGCTGTGTAGAAGCTGACTGTCTTGCTATGTGAGCAGATGAGTAATTTGTGGTAAAATCCATGGTGGGCCCTGGGTCATATTCCTTAATAGTGGGTACCAGTGCTGGAGTGGCCAGTCTGGGGTAATGAATATCATTCGGGGTCTCTCCATCCTGACTTTCAGCAGCACCTTTGTGAGAAGGGGCAATGGAGGGAAGGCATATACTGTCAGGTTTTTCCAACTGAATGAGAGTGCGTCCACTTTTCAAGCTTGATCGTGAAATGTCCTTGTACAAAATTTTGTTAGCTGATAGTTTTGGGGGCTGGCAAACAAGTCTGTCTGGGTGCCCCCATTTTTGAGTTATCATTGCAAATACTTGTGGATCCAGTTTCCACTCGTGGGGATCCATGATGTTTCTGCTTAGGTAGTCTGCCAATGTGTTCTTTTTTCCTGGCAGGAATTGAGCTTGTAATTGAACTTGGTAAGCCAGTGCTGTGTTCCACAAGGTCATTGCTTGCCTGCATAGAGGGTAGGAGTGTGTACCCCCTTGTTTGTTTATGTACCACATTACTGTGGTGTTGTCAGTCCTTATTGTAAGCTGTCCTGGATGTAAAAGGTCCTTGAAGGCTGTCAGGGCATTCTGTACAGCTAGCATTTCTTTTTTATTGATGTGCAGATTCCTTTGATCTGCAGTCCATATGCCTTGAACGCACCATCCTGCCATGTGTGCCCCCCATGCTTAGTCCGATGCATCTGTTGTCATAGTTTGCCTGGCTGGGGGTAAGGTGAAAGGCTGACCCTTGTTGAGGTGACATGCCTATGACCACCATAGAAACTCTTATTGAAAGCAGGGAATGAGAGATATCATTGTGTCCATGCTGTGGCTGTGTTGAGTCCATACGCTTTTTAGGTACCACTGTAATTTCCTCATACGCAGTTTTAGTATGCAAGATGCCATGAAGCCCAAGGCCTGCAGAATTTTTCTTGCAGGGAGTTGGGTCTTTGTTGCCACTGTTTTGAAGTATTGAGTCAGTTGTAGTTGTTGGTCTGGCATCAGATAAGCCATCTGGGCCGTTGTATTCAAGCTGGCACCCAGGAATGTCACATTTTGTGAGGGTACTAGTTTTGATTTCTTTTCGTTTACTGTGTACCCTAGGCAACTTAGAAGGCGTTTTACAAAAGTCAGATGTTGTAAGAGAATGTCCTTGCTTTCTGCTTGGATGAGGCAGTCGTCCAGGTATGGGTATATTTGAATTCCTCTTTGTCTGCAGTATGCAATTACTGGTGCCAGGCATTTTGTGAAGACCCTGGGTGCAGTGGATAAGCCAAAGGGCAGTGCAGAGAATTGGTAATGGGTTGAACCTGCAATGAAACGGAGGTATCTTCTGCAATTTTGTCTGATAGGGACATGCAGGTATGCCTCCTTGAGGTCCAACGTTACTAGCCATGCTTTCTTGCCCAACATGGGAAGAAGCTGCTGTAGTATTAGCATCTTGAATTTGGGTACTTGTAAGAAGGTGTTTAGAAATGAAAGGTCCAGAATGGGTCTCCAAGCATTGTCCTTTCTGGGGACTAGAAAGAGCCTTGAGTAAAATCCTTGGCCTTGCTCCCGTGTAGGTACCAGCTGAATGTCTCTCATGTCCATGAGAGCTGTAATTTGTTTTTGTGCCTCTGCCCATTGATTTGTGGCAGGTTTGGCATTCCTTTCATCACTGGCAAGGTGTGGAAATGGAATCTGTATCCTTGTGAGATAATGTCTAGGACCCATTTGTCCTTTGTGACGATGCGCCAGTTGTCTGTAAAAAGTGCTAATTTTCCTCCCAAGGGAGCTGCCAAGAGAGTTTTGCTTGGCAATTTGAGGTTTTAAGTCATTGTGTTTGCCTTCTAGTAGTTTGGGACCTGTCTTCTCCTCCCTTCTGTGTTGCAGTGCCCCTTTGTCGAGGTTTGTAATAGGTTCATAGGTTCATACTAGGCTATCTGCCCTAGGGCATTTATAAGCCCAGCCAGAGTGTGTGTGGCTTTCACCACCCCTTAGGATGAGAATACTATATCCATTAGTTTGCTGTGCCTCTGTCCAGCAGTGACACAGAGATGATTCCCGGGGTAAACCTACGATCTCCCATCCACTCGTCAAGATTTCTCTTGAACAGAGTCAGTGAGGTGCTCTGCCTCACATGGACTGGGATTCTGTTCCATAGTGTAGGGAGTCTCTGGGTGATGAATCTGTCCCTCCAGCACGTCCTATTTATATCCGTGTTGAGGTTTAAGTCTCTTGCTCGTGGCTCTGGTGGATTTGGATTTTTTGAGGTGGAGCATGTCCATTAATTCCGGGTTGGACATGGCCTTGTATGTCAGGCACAGATCACCTCGGAGCAGACGGTATGCGACTGAATAGAGCTGGAGTTTCTTCAGTCGGGCATCATATGACGTATGTTTGAGCCCCTTTATCCTTTTGGTGAGGAACTTTTGGGGTCTTTCCAACTGCTGCAGGTGTCGGGTAAGGTACATTCCGAATGGGGCGTTGTACTCAATCATTGGTCTGATAAGTGAAGAGTACAGGGGTACAATGACCTCTCCTGATCTGGATGTGAATCCCTTCATGATCAGGTGGGCAATGTAGAAGGTCTTCCTAACCAATTTGGCAATGTGAGTGTCAAAAGAGAGGTTACTGTCAACTTGGGTCCCCAGGTCCCTGATAACTGCTTCCATGTTTAATGGATTACCACCTATGTGGTAATTAGGGGTTACCTTGTTTTTCCCAAAGGGTATGACTATACATTTTTTGGCATTTAGCTTAAGGCCATGGCTCTGGCACCAGTTATCCATTTCTATGAGACCTCTCTGGAGGATGTCTGTGTCTGATGGAGTGTCAATTATGGTGCCCAGTTTGCAGTCATCTGCAAATTTTGTCAGCCACAATCCCCCTATGTTTGCCTGCACTTCAGAAAAATAAATGCCGAACAAGAGGGGCCCAGGACTGAGCCCTGTGGGACACCGCTTGTGACCGGCTTAGAGTCTGACATGGCACCAGCAACTCTAACCCTATGTGTTCTGTCCTTGAGCCAGTTTGCAACCCATCTTGTGACATATGGGTTTACATCTAAGCTGGTGAGCTTTTCTATGATGCCCGAGTGGGGTATTGTGTCGAACGCTTTTGCTAGGTCAAGGTAGGCTGTGTGAACTGCCTTACCCTCATCAATGGCCTTAGTGACTGTTTCAAAAAAGTCGACCAAGTTCAAGAGGCAGGATCTGCCCTTGACAAAGCCAAATTGGATAGGATCCAGTGTCTGTAGGTCCCCAATGTCTTTATTTATGAGTTCCAGTATGATCCTCTCCATAGCTTTGCAGACAAGGCTCGTCAAGCTTATGGGGCGGTAATTTCCAGGGTCCGTAGAAGCACCGCCTTTGTGGAGTGGGACCACAGTTGCCGTCGCCATTCTTTGGGTGTGATCCTGTAGTAAGGCTAAGATTAAACAGCAGCCTTATGTGTGGGTTTAGTTCCTCATTGAGTTCGTAGCACACAGCCGGGGACACCGTCCGGTCCCATTGATGCTGTGTTTTTGCTTTAGAGAGAGCAGCTCTCACCTGGGCATCTGAGATGTTTGGGAGGCTAGACTCTGGTGGGATAGATATTTCTCCTTTTGGGGAGGGAGGGAGAAATTTGCACTGAACCTGTCTGCCAGTATGTTGGCAATGTCTGTGGGATCAGTGATTTTTTATCATTTTGGACTAATTCTGAGCATATCTGGGAGTTTCCACCCAGGTTTCTAACATAGCTAAAGAAGGCCTTATGATTGTCTTTTGTGTCATTAGCGATTTTTCTCTCAAAGTTGGCCTTGGATGATTTTATGAGTGATCGTAGTTTTTGCTAGTATTGATCAGAGATGCCTTCCCTTTTAGGGATTTTGCTCTGTCATGTAGTAGCTTTCTCCTCTTGTTGTAGAGTTGTTTATGGCTGGGGTCCACCAGACCGGGCGCCTGCCTTTGGTGGAAAGGGTCTTGATTTTATTAGGGATTGCTTGATCTATACATTCCTGGAGGTGCTCGTAGAAGGCATTTGTAAGGGTTTCAGCAGCGTGGGTTGTGGTTTCCACTGGCTCGGGGGCCTTGAAGGATACCACTCCAGTTTTAAGAAGTGTGAAGTTTGCTTTTGAGAAGTTCTTCACTGTGGTCTTTTGCTGGGGTGGGGGGGATGTGGATCTCCAATGAGATTAATTTATGGTCTGATTTCACCAATGAGGGATATACTTCCGGTGTGGAGCATTTTGTCCCCATGTTTGTGATGATCAGGTCTAGTATATTTTCTCCTCTTGTGGTAATGGTGACTAGTTGTTCCATAGCATTTGAGTTTATGAACTCCAGGAACCTTTGGGCTAGGGTGTTGGGGCTTGAGTAATGTTCCCAGTCTATGTTTGGGTAGTTGAAGTCACCCAATATGATAGTGTTTGGAGAGACATTCATACTCTCCAGTGTCTTCAGGAAGGCTGTGTGGGTTTCCTGAGTTTGAGTAGGTGGTCTGTAGCATGCTACAAACTGTAGGGCAGTTTTACCTATGGTTAACTGCACCTGGATGGTCTCCGATGCTTCGTACGTTGCCACTAACCTGAAGGTGTGGGTATCCTTTATGAATATGGACACTCCCCCTCCTTTTGTGGTTCGGTCCGGATTTTGGGGCCGGAACGCATGATATGAGGTATAACCTGATAGTGCTGGGGTGCTCTCAGGAGCCTTGAACCAGGTTTCAGTCACAGCACAGACATCGATGTTCTCCATACTGAGGAGGGCTTCGAGGGCGTGCATCTTGAGGTTTAGACTTCTGGCATTGAGCAGTATTACCCTTAGTTTTTCTCCATTTTTGTTTTCTAGGGCGGTAGGTTTATCATTTGAGCCTTGCCTAAAAAGGCACTATGGGGTGGCAAGAGCCTTTGCCAATATCCGGAAGCCCAGGGTGACAGGTGCAAGCCGCCTTGAAGCAGCGTGGCTTGTCAAGCATGTCATCCCAGGCAGACAGACATTGATCCCCTTAGAATGACACCAGTAATTAAGCCAATTATTAAAGCTGATCATTTTGTCTCTGTATTGTGGCATCATTCTTGGTGAGGGTAGGATACTGCTCAGGGTCAGGGTCATACCGCCTGGGCTACATAATCTGAGAGCTCCTCTATGTCTCTTTTCATGTAGTCCAGGGAGGTACGTCTCAGGTCGTTCACACCGGCATGGACAATGACTGAGTCATACTTGTACTTGCTGTGGAGTGACCTGAGTGCTTGTGTTATGTGGCGGATTCTAGCGCCTGACAGGCAGCTTACTGTGATCTTTTCCTTGTTCAGTCTGGTGAGTAGGACGTCAGTGTGTCTGACTATGGAGTCACCTATAACAAGTGTGTCTGGCATTGTGTTTGGCCTTAAGGGCTGTGACTGTTTAGCACACTGACTTTGAGAACTATGTGTTGCATGTCTTATGTCTTGAGGTGGCAGTTGCTTGGGTCTGCTTTGGAGGCCTCTGTAGTTTTGGTAGATTTTTGATCAGTGCCTCCGAATATGTCTTTGTGTGTTTATGTGTTTGTTTTGCAGTTGTGATAGTTCCATGTGAAACTGGGTTTGTGGTGTGCGTGGTTTCCTTCTCCTCTTGTCTGGTCTTGCCAGTCCTGAGTTGAGAGAGCTCAGCCTCCAGTTTGGCTATATAGTTGCATCTCTCACATGTATTTGTGTGGGTTTGTGCTTGTCCTCTGCCCCTTGGGTGTCTGTATTTACCCCTCTGTGGTCTGTCAGTAGCTGGAAAGGACCAATTTTTTGTTGGCCAATTTCTGCTGAAGCGTGGGAGCTGAACCTGTAAGAAATCTTTGACCGTCTGCATAGATTTTGCCTTATCCTCCATTTTCTTTAAGACTTCTTCTGCTTTAACCCCAAACAGGACATCCTGCTGTAAGGGTGCATCTAGTAACTTTGCTTTAACATGATCAGGCAGAGTTTGTTCCTTTAACCAAGCATGCCTACGTATAAACAGACCCAGTAACAGCTGCTCTACAGGAAGCTTCCAAGGAATCAAATCCACAATGTAAAGTATGTTTGCCCACCTGTTCAGCTGCATGCAACAGATCCTGCATTTCCTTGAATTCAGACTGTTGAGGGTGTGTGCTCATCTTTTGTTTTATTTGAGACATTAGGAATTGCTGGTATTTAAGCATGTGAAATTGACAATTTAGTGCTCTCATAGCTAGAGTAGCTGAGGTGTAAACCTTCTTCCCCCACCTATCTAGTGCTCTGGAGTCCCTTTCAGAGGGTACAGGAATTTTTAGCCATAGAAGCCTTAGCCCCTTTGGGACCCTGGGAGATGGTCTCTGGGTCAGCAACAGGGCTTTTGTAAAGGAATTTGTGTGAGCCAGGCACTCTATAGCATCTATTTGGTTTGGCTGGAGCAGGAGGCAGAGAATCTGGACTTAGACTAGATTCTAAGTAAACATCATCCACAATGTCTAAAACTGGGGGGATAGCAAGTGGTCTGTGCTGGGGGAGAAAAATAAACTCTCGGAGCCTTTTCTTTGAGTCTGAGTAGTCCTGACCTTCCCAGTAGAAATGTTCCCTCATGGTATGTAAGGTTTCCCCAAAGGAATAGTCTTCAGGGGGAGAAGCTGAGGGAATGGAATCCTCAGCATCAGAATCTTCATAAGGGGAAAGGAGTAATCTTGTTCCTCAGAGGAGCCTGTGGAAATGAGACACGATCAGAGGAGGCATAATCCTCCTCTTGTGTAGGCCTTTTGTCGGGTGGCAGTCGGGAACCCCTGATTAAAGAAATCAAATCTTCAGCCATTTTAAGCATCTGTTTCTTAGGCATGGGGCCTTGAACTGGAGACTGAAGTGCAGTCTTTTTTGGTTTTAGAGGAGTCTTAAGCTTAGCATAAGATTTTATGGTGAGAGTAGTCGGTCTGAAGACACCGTCAGAAACCGAAGGTGTTTCTGCAGCACCGGCTTCTCCTTCTGCAGTGTCGTCAGTAGGGCCTAAAGAAAATGGATGCGTCGGCCTAGAACTCTCCGCCAGAGAATCCAAAGCAGTCTGGGGTTCCAATTCTGCAGTAGCCAGGAGCTGCGCAGGCGTCTCACTGAAAACCAGTGAACCGGCAACCGGCCCAGCCGAGGCCTCGGAGTCTGGCTTGGATCTATGCTGCCTGTCCTTATCTTTGTGTTTTTTGTGCACGCCGGTAGTCGGTTGCTCCGACGGCATAGTGTAATTAAATTTCCTACCGAAGTAGTGTCGTGCAAAATCAAAGTGTCGCTTTATAGTTCGCTTATTGAACCTAGCACAAAACAGACAACCAGTGACGTCGTGGTCTGGGCCTAGGCAAGGTATACAATAAGAATGAAAGTCCTTATGAGGTATTTGCTTCCCACAAGAAATACAATTGTTAACTTTTTCTGACATCGGTCTGAGACAAGAAAAGTTTCCCCAACGGGGTACTTAGCTTTATTGAAGACTTCAGATCTGAAATTCGACTTCGAAAATCTCAGGAGTCAGCCGACCGGCACTTGCGAACTGCTTCTGCTTCGGGCACCGCGCGGCAAGAAAGACTGAAGAAAATGGTGTCCGATGCCTCCTATATACCCCTGGCGCACTGACGTCAGGGAAGAAGCGACCGCAACCGACGCCGGACCAAGACTTTGGAATTCAGGCCGACTGCGGGACTGCCTGACGACAGGATAACCCAAGTGTGATGACTGCAGCAGGGTAACACGATGAACATCCCATTTGTCCTGGGTTATGAGTTCCCAGTTCTTTGCATGAAGAGCAATCTTTCCCCCAAAAGGGCAGTCAAAAGATAAGTGCTTGGTACTTTTAAAAGGAAGTCAGTGAGACTGTTTACTATAGGGGGGTGTCTTGTTTCCAGATTTGGAAGAGGAGATCCCCTACTACTTAGTTCTGAGAGTCCCCTGGGACTGAAACCTTGGGTTTTTGCTGTGCCTGGGTTTGGCCTGAGAAGACCTGGAAGGGACTGGAAAGGACCAGTACTTAGTAGGCCAGTGCCTACTAAATCTAGGAGGCTGCACTTGTAAAATATCTTTTAACAGTTTGCATAGATTTAGCTTTATCTTCCATCTTTTTAAGAACTTCTTCAGCCTTGCTGCCAAACAGGCGGTCCTGATTTAAAGGAGCATCCAACAATTTAGCTTTAACATGTTCAGGCAAAGATTCTTCCTTAAGCCAAGCATGCCTTCTAATCACATACCTAGTAACAGCAGCCCTGCAAGAGGCCTCTAAAGAATCAAAACCATATTGCAAAGTATAATTTCCAACTTGTTCAGCAGAATGCATTAAGTCCTGTAAATCTTTATTTTTCACACAGTCAGGAATCAACATCATTTTCTGTTTAAGCAGTCCAATAGCATGTTGCTGATATTTTAACATATGAAATTGGCAGTTTAAAGCTCTGATTGCCAGGGTTGCAGAAGTATAAACCTTTTTATCCCATCTATCCAGTGCCCTGGTGTCTCTATCAGAAGGGGTAGGATTTTTAGCAGTAGAAGCCTTAATGCCCTTGGGCCCCTGAGAAACAGACTTTGGATGAAATAGTCTCTGGATCTGCAGCAGGATTTTTGAAAAATAACTTGTGGGACTCAGGAATCCTGTAGTATCTGTCAGGTTTACTAGGAGCAGGAGGCAGGGAATCAGGGGCCAAACTGGATTCCGAGAAAACATCAACAATGTCTAGTACAGGAGGTACAGCCAAAGGCCTATGCTGAGGTAGAAGGAGGAAATCCCTAAGCCTCTTTTTTGAATCAGAAAATTCCTGGCTTTCCCAGGTGAAAATGCTCCCTTAAAGTACGTAAAGTTTCCCCAAAAGAAAAGTCCTCAGGAGGGGAAGCAGAGGGAATGGAATCCTCTGCATCAGAATACTCATAACCAGGTATGGACAAATCCAGGTTACCAGAAGAGTCAGAAGAAACAGAATCCTGATCAGAAGATTCATAAGCAAGCTCAGCCCTAGGCCTCTTGGGGGGGGGGGGGGGTAAACAACCCGTGATTAGAGTTATTAGACCTTCAGCCATTTTTATCATATATTTTTAGGCATAGGGGCCTGAGCAAGTGGCCTGGGCATCGATTTTTTAGACATGGATCGAGATTTAGGCCTTAGTAATGAAGGTGTCGTTTTAATATGCAAGTCTGTAAGCCTGAATACACCCTCAGAAGCCGGTGGCTGCACAGAGGCTCCAGACCCATCCAAGGTAGAGACATCCGTGGGTTCCTTAGTTGAAGTATCTCGCAGCATACCGGACTCCGAATGGATCTCAGTAGAGGCCTGCGAATCAGAGGTAGCGGGTATTAGGGGCTGCGAAAGCGCCTCAATGAGAACTGGCGACTGGCTTAAGAGAAGCATCATCGGCAGTTTTGGACCTCGACGGCCTGTCTCTGTGTTTTTCGAATCCCGGTAGTCGGATGGCTAATCGATGACATTTCTGGATAAGTAAGCCAAGAACCGAAATGAGAGGCACAAATATAATGATGATGGATAGTGGCTGATTAAATAAAGCACAAAACCAACAGTAAGGTACGTCGTGGTCGGGCCTAGGCAAGGAATACAGTACGAATGAAAATCTTTGAGGTATTTGCTTTCCACAAGTAATGCAAGTATTAACTTTTACTGACATCGGTAAGGAGCAAGAAAAGTTTCCCCAACGGGGTACTTGGCTTTAAGTTGAAGACTTCGGAGCGGAAACTCGAAAAAGTACAGTTTTGTACCTACCATAAATGTAGATGTTCGAGTGTTCACACTGCCGCAGTCATTACACTTGGGTTATCCTGCCATCAGGCAGTCCCGCAGTCGGCCAGAGTTCCAAAGTCTTGGTCCGGCGTCAGTTGCTGTCACTTCTTCCCTGACGTCAGTGCGCCAGGGGTATATAAGATGCATCCGACGACATTTTCTTCAGTTTTTCTTGCCCCAGATGTCAGGTGCCCCCAAGTAGGTAGGCAGTACATATTGCTAATAAAACGTATATAAAAAATAAAAACAATACCTTCAGTTACAAGCAAATACACCACAAAGGTCGTATAGGATAGAAAGGTATAGGTAAGTCCAGCTAGGACAGAGGGGATGGAGGGAGGGTAACCTGGACTGCAGCAGTGTGAACACTGTAGGTACAAAACTGTACTACGTTCATCGTGTTACACTGCTGCAGTCATTACACTTTGGTAGAATCCCAAAGCTAAGGCTGGGTGGCTGGTCTATAAAGAGTTAGAATTGGCTATGAGGCCCTGCAGAACTGCAGTGGCACATCCTGCTCTGGATTTAGAGTAAAGAGGCAAGTGGTAATGCTTGGTAAAGGTGTGCACTGAACTCCCAAGTTGCAGCCTCCAAAATTTCCTTGGTTGGTACTCCTCTGAGAAAGGCTGTTGAAGTGGCTTTTGCTCTGGTAGAATGTGGCCTAATGTTATTAGGGACTGATTTTCCATGCTGTGTGTAGCAGTAACAAATACAGTGTCCTATCCATTTGGAAATAGTCTGCTTTGAGATAGCCTTGCCATGTGATCCTGCAGCATATGCTACAAACAGCTGCTCAGTCTTCCTGAATGCTTTTGTTTTGTCCAAGTAGAAGCGTAGCTGCCTATTGTCCAAAGAGTGCAGAAGTTTCTCCCCTTTATTCTGGGGGTTTGGATAAAAAGTACGCAAATGGATGGTTTGGTTGAGAGCCACACTGGATACCACCTTTGGCACAAAGGTAGGGTTTGTCCTTAAAGAAACCCTGTCCTGATGAAAAATTATAAAAGGTTCCACTGCCATTAATGCCTGTAGCTCTGAGACTCATTGTGTTGAAGTTACTGCCAGCAGCAGAGCTGTTTTCCATGATAAAATTTTAGATCGTCTGTATTGGCTGGCTCAAAAGGTGGCAAGGTCAGTTTTTCCAAAACAAAATTGAGGTCCCAAGTTGGTGTTGGTGCTCTCCGGGGCGGTCTTATGTTTTTAGCCCCTCTGAGGTACTGCTTTAGTAAGGGATGAGAGAATAAAGGAGGAACCGTGGTGTAATGTGCTGAAAGGGCAGAGGCGTGGATTTTAATTGATGAGAAGGATAGGCCTTTGTCCAGCATCTCAGTTAAGTATTGTAAAATCTGAGGAATGTTTGGGACAAGAGGGTCAAGGCTTTGAGCCTGGTTCCAGGCACTGAATCTCTTCCATTTTTCTGAGTAAGAATTCCTGGTGCTAGGCCTCCTGGCCTCCAAAATGACATCCATAACAGCTTTAGAGAGAGGTGTTGCCTGTTTGACTAATGAATCTGCCATACAGCCAGGTTTAGGGTTTTGAGCTGACCATGCAGGATCTGATTGTTTTATTGAGTCAGAAGGTGTGAAAATTGAGGCAAAATCCATCGTGGGCCTTGAGCTAAGTTCTTTAAGATTGGGTACCAGTGCTGGCGTGGCCAGTCTGGAGCAATCGGGATCATTTGTGTTTTTTCTTGTCTGGCTTTTAGGAGTACCTTTGAAAGGAGAGGCAATGGTGGGAAGGCATAAACTTTTAGGTTTTCCAGCTGAATGAAAGAGCATAGGTTCATAGGTAGGTACTAGGCTATTGGCCCTAGAGCCTATATAAGCCTAGCCAAAGGTACCCTGGCTTTCGCCACCCAAGAAAATTATTTTCCTGTGCCACTGTTGAGTAGAGCCACAGAAGTGAATTTCCTATCTCCCATCCAGTCATCAAGATTTTTCTTGAACAGTGCTAATGAGGAGCTTTGTTTGATATAGACAGGTAGTTTGTTCCAGAGTATGGGAAGTCTATGGGACAGGAATCTATCCCTCCAGCATGTTCTGTTTATTGTGGTGACGAGGTTTAGGTCCCTAGAGCGTGTAGCTCATAGGGATTGGGATTTCTTTAAGTGGAGCATGTCTAAAAGTTCTGGGTTTGACATAGCTTTGTGTGTTACGCAGAGATAGCCTCTGAGTAGGTGATATGCAATGGAGTAAAGCTGCAGTTTTTTGAGACTGTCTGCATAGGGCATCTCTTTGAGGCCGGTAATCCTCTTTGTGAGGTATTTCTGTGGCCTTTCCAGTTGTTGTAGATGTCTTATGAGGTACATACCAAAAGGGGCATTGTACTCTATAATGGGTCTAATGAGTGACGAGTAAAGGGGAACAATGACCTCTTTTCCTGGATGAGAAACCTTTTGTGATGGTGTGCCACATAGGATTTCCTGACTACTGTGGCAATGTGATTATCAAAGGAGAGACTACTGTCCACCTGTGTCCCAAGGTCTCTTATCACACTTTTGGTGTTAAGTAGACTACCACCTATGTGGTAGTTCATGGGTACTGAGTTTTTACCAAAAGGAATGACGATGCACTTTTTGGCATTGAGCTTGAGGCCATGGCTTTGACAGCAGGCATCTGTCTCAGCAAGACCCTTTTGTAGGATGTTCACATCTTTTGGAGTTTTGATTATGTCTCCTAGTTTGCAGTCATCTGCGAACTTCGTTAGCAAAAGACCTTCTGTGTTGGCCTGTACTTCAGAGACGTAGATACCAAACAGGAGACGACCCAGGACTGAACCCTGTGGTACTCCACTTGTCACTGGTCTGAAACTGGATTTAGAGTCTGCTACTTTCACAGTGTGGGTTCTGTCAGTGAGCCAGTTAGCAACCCATCTTGTGACATAGGGATTTATACCTAGTTTAGTGAGTTTATCTATAATTCCAGAGTGGGGGATGGTGTCAAAAGCCTTGGCGAGATCTAGATAGGCTGTGTGAACCACCTTACCCTAATCTACGGCTTTGGTGACTGCTTCAAAGAAGGCTATCAGGTTTAGGAGACATGATCTGCCTTTTACAAACCCGAACTGGGTGGGGACCTGAGTTTGGAGATTACCAATGTCATTGTTTATAAGTTCCATGATGATACTCTCCACAGCCTTGCAGACCAGGCTCGTTAGGCTAATGGGCGGTAGTTTCCGGGGTCTTTGGTGGCTCCGCCTTTGTGGAGTGGGATAACTGTCGCTGTGCTCCATTCAGTGGGCACATAGCCTGAGGTGAGGCTATGATTGAACATGGTACTTAGGTGGGGTGCCAGTTTGTTCTGTAGTTCATGTAAAACACTGCCTGGGATGTTGTCAGGTCCCATGGATGCTGTGTTCTTGGCTTTGGATAGTGTGTTTTTTTACCTGTGCAGCCGTGATTACAGGAACTTTGCATTCTTCTGGTATAGAGATGGGCTCTTTAGGGGATGACAGAGGGTTAAAGTTAGCACTGAACCTATCTGCCAGGATGTTGGCAATATCCGTTGATTCTGTATATTTAGTGCCATTGTGCTGTAACTCAGAGCAGATCTGAGTGTTGCCATTGAGATTCTTGACATGGCTATAGAATGCTTTGTGGTTGTCTTTAGAATCAGTGGCGATTTTGTTTTCATAACTAGCTTTGGAGGATTTTATGAGGGATCTCAGCTTCTTACTGAAGCTGACCAGGGAGTTTCTCCAATCATGGGATTTTAACTCTTTTTTGCAACAGTTTCTTTCTTCTGTTGTAGAGTTTGTTTATGGCAGGGGACCACCAGATTGGCTTCCTTTTTTTGGAGAATAGCATCTTGGTTCTGTTAGGGATTGCACGATCCATGCACTCATGTAAGTGCTTATAAAGTGCATTTGTGTAGGATACAGCAGTCATACCTCTATTGTCCGTCAGCATGGGTGTCATGAAGTTTGCCAATTCTGTCTTAAGAAGCGTGAAGTTGGCTTTGGAGAATTTTTTTACGGTGGTTTCCCTAATGGGGGGTGGGGAAGGGATGTGGATATCTAGGGTGATTAGCTTATGGTCGGATCTGACCAACGAGGAATTGACCTCTGGTGTAGAGCACCGGTTGTCATTGCTGGTAATAACCAGGTCTAGGATATTGCTGCCCCTGGTGGGGGTGTGTATAAGTTGATGCATGGCATTGGAATTTATGAATTCCAGAAAACGTTGAGCACAAGAGTTGGTACACGAGTAGTTTTCCCAGTTAATGGTAGGGTAGTCGAAATCGCCCATTATTAGGGTGTTAGGTTGTACCCTAATATTTTCCAGTGTATTAAGAAATGAGGAGTGGGAATCCTGGGGCATGGTGGGAGATCTGTAGCAAGCTACAATTTGGATTGCGGTCTTGCCCAGAGTTAGTTGCACTTGGATAATCTCGGATGCATTATGCTGAGCAACTAGCCTGGAGGTGTGGATATCCTTAATGAATATGGACACGCCTCCACCTTTAGTGTTTCGGTCCAGGTTAGGTGGCTGAAAGGTGTGGTATGAATTATAGCCTGGTAATGCAGGGGTACTCTCTGGAGCCCTGAACCAGGTCTCTGTCACTGCACAGATGTCGATGTTCGCCATTTTAAGGAGTGCCTCGAGAGAGTGCATTTTGAGGTTTAGACTTCTAGCATTGAGTAGCAATACCCTCAGATTCTTCTTGCCTGTACCGGTTAGGGTGGTGAATTTGTCATTTGAACCTAGCCTAAAAAGGCACTATAGGGGTGGCTAGAGTCTTAGCCAGTATCCGGAATCCCAGGGGCGACAGGTGCAGGCCATCTCTGGCAAAGCATTGTGGCTTGTCGATCATGTCATGCCAGGCAGACAGATACTGGATCCCCTTAGAATGACACCAGAAGCTTAGCCAATTGTTGAAGTCAACCATTTTGTCCTTGTACTGTGGTATCATTCTGGGTGATGGCATGATGCTACTCAGGGCTAGGGTCATACCTGCCTGGGCTACAAGATCGGACAGCTCCTCCATGTCCCTTTTCATGTAGTCCAAGGAGGTACGTCTCAGGTTATTCACACCAACATGGACAATGAGTCGTATTTGTACTTGTTGTGGAGTGACCTGAGTGCATGCGTTATGTGGCAGATCCTGGCACCTGACAGGCAGCTGACAGTAACTTTCTCCTTGTTTAGCCTGGTGAGTGGAACATCAGTGTGCCTGACTATAGAGTCACCTATGACTAGAGTGTTGGGTACGGTGGTGTAGGTTTTGAGGGACTATGTGCTGAGTGTGGTATGGTGCAAGTGTTTACCTTCTCCTCTTGACTTTCTAGTCCAGTCTTGGGTGAAGACAGCTTTGCTTCCAGTTTGGCTATATAAGTGCATCTCTCACAGGTTGTAGTGTTGGGTGGTAGGAGGAGAGGGTTGTCTGTGTACATGAGGCAATTACTGCATTGCCCCAAGATGCCCAGATTCATCAGGTAGACAGGAGAAAATACCAGGGGCTGACCCTTAGACATGCCTGGATATGTGCTTATTTGTTAAGTACTAGAAACTGTTTTGCTCTAGACAGTGAAGTGAGGAAAGTTGAGTGCTGTGGTAATTTGTAGCTTATTTAGTGCTTACAATAAGTTCTAAACAAGTGCTGAAACAAAAAACTGGCTAGTTCTAAGTAACAAAATTAAGCTAGAAGGCTTCCCTCCAACACAGAAAGGCTTGGGCCCTAGAAGCCTACAAATAGTCCTGGACACAGCAAATCTACATCCAGGCTAGACTACCCACAGGAAAAGCAGGAAACAAGCTTAGAAAAAGTTTTTTTTTTTTTTTTTTTTTTTTTAGTGGAACGAGAGAAAGGAGTAGCAGAAACTAAGCTGATTGGCCTTCTCAAATGTTCTCCCTGTACTGGGTAGAATGAGGTAATGACACTAGACTGGGAGGAGGGTCCTAGAAATTTACACTAGGGGCGGGCAACTGCAATGCCACTAACTATAAAAACACTATACCAACAGTGAGGGAGGGTGGGAAACAAACTGCAGAAATGTTTCTCACAGCTGAAAAGCAGCAGTGAGCCTTTAAATGAAAGTTTTAAACAGCTAAAGGAGCCGCTAGAAAAAAGAATTTAACTGCAACAAGTTATCAGAAACAAACAACCCAACAGATGCTTAATAAAAGTGGACAATTTCCAGTTAATACCTCACACACAGTGAAACTAGCTAGAAAAATACACAGTACACAAAGTGCTACAAATAATAAAGAAATAAAGAACAAAATAAACAAAAAACAGGATACTTAATGTTATATATTATAGCTCCGAGTTTCCTCAGTGTCCTTCCTTCGATTAGCTCAGTGTGAAATGGCAGAACACTCACAACTGAACTTTTTAGGTAACAGAAAGTTAAAACCCGAGACAGTTTTTAAGAAAGAAATCTCAAAAGAACCAATGAGGTGCTTAGTCTAAGTTGCAGTCCAGGTGACCTCAGTCAGCCAATGACCTCACACAATTCTCTCTCACTTTAATGCCTGATGGCTTTGGCTAAACCAAGATGTCCCTGAATATGTGCTCAGACACACAGCCTCCACAAACACTAGGCCCAAATACAAGCTTGAATATGGAAATGCTACAAATATCCCCACTACTTAGAACAAACTGTATTCAAGCTGGCACCCACTTTCCATGCTTGTGTGTGGTAGGTCCTTGTGCAGAATTTTTGTAGTTGGCAATTCAGTGGGGAGGCAAAACGATCTATGTCTGGGCACCCCCATTTTTGCGTTACCATGCTGAAGATTTGTGGATTCAATTTCCATTCGTGAGGGTCCATGATATTTCTGCTTAGATCTTCTGCCAGAGTATTTTTCTTTCCTAGCAGGAATTGTGCTTGCAGATGAACTTGATAAGTTAAAGCTTTGTTCCACAAGGTCATGGCTTGCCTGCATAGAGGATAAGAATGAGTGCCCCCTTGCTTGTTTATGTACCACATTACTGTGGTGTTGTCTGTCTTTAATAATAATTGTCATGGATGCAGAAAGTCCTTGAAAGCAGTTAGGGCATTTTGAACAACCAACATCTCTTTTTGATTGATGTGAAGATGCATTTGGTCTGTGGTCCACTTGCCCTGAATACATCTTCCTGCCATGTGCGCTCCCCAGGCGTAATCCGAAGCATCTGTTAAGAGTCTGCCTGGCTGTGGGTAGAGTGAAAGGTTGACCCTTGTTGAGGTGACATGCCTGTGCCCACCATCAAAACTCCTGTTGTAGGCAGGGAATTATTGGTATTACTGCTTCTAAACTGTGAGAGTGTTGAGTCCAAACACTTTTTAGGTACCATTGTAATTTCCTCATATACAGTCTGACATATAGAATTAGTAGTATGCAGGATGCTATGAATCCCAGGGCCTGCAGAATTTTTCTTGTAGGGAGACGGGACTTTTTCGCCAGTAATTGAAAATATTGAGTCAGTTGTCCTTGTTTGTCTGGCGTGAGATAAGTCATCTGGGCCGTTGTATTCAAGCTGGCAGCCAGGAATATTATCCGTTGTGAGGGCACTAGTTTTGACTTCTTTTCGTTTACTGTGTACCCTAGAGAAATTAGCAACCTTTTTACAAACGCCAGATGCTTTAGAAGAATGTCCTTTCTCTCTGCTTGAATGAGGCAGTCGTCCAGGTATGGATATATTTGAATTCCTTTTTGTCTGCAAAATGCAATTACTGGTGCCAGGCACTTTGTAAAGACCCTGGACGCAGTAGATAAGCCAAAGTGCAGTGCAGAGAATTGGTAGTGCATTGTACCAGCTTTGAATCTGAGATATCTTCTGCAATCTTGTCTGATAGGAACATGCAGGTATGCCTCTCTGAGGTCCAAAGTAATAAGCCAAGCCTTCTTGCCCAGCATGGGAAGAAGCTGCTGTAGTGTCAACATTTTGAATTTCGGAACATCCAGATAAGTCTTTAGAGTTGAAAGGTCTAGTATGGGTCTCCAGGCGTTGTCTTTTCTGGGGACCAGGAAGAGTCTTGAGTAAAATCCTTGTCCTTGTTCCTGCTGTGGTACTTTTTGAATAGCTCTCATGTCCATGAGGGCTGAAATTTGTTTTTGAGCCTCTGCCCATTGATTTTGTGGCAGGTTTGGCATTCCTTTTAGCCTTGGTAAAGTGTGAAAGTGGAACCTGTAACCTTGAGACAATATTCAGAATCCATTTGGTCTTGGGTGATAGTTTGCCAATTTTGAGAGAAAAGTGCTAGCTTCCCCCCTAAGAGGGCTGCCAAAAGGGAAGTGCTTGGCATACGAAGGGGGAAGTCATTGGGACTGTTTCCTGTAAGGTTGAGACTTGTCCTCCCCTCCTTTTGGGGTTGAGGTACCCCACTGTCGTAGTCTGTTAGAGCCTTGGGGTTGAGATCTGCCTCTTGGGCGTCTGTATCTGCCTCTCTGTGGCTTGTCTGACACTGGTAAGGACCAATTCTTTGTAGGCCAATTTCTGCTAAATCGAGGTGGCTGTACATGTAAGAAATCTTTGACTGTTTACATAGATTTAGCTTCATCCTCCATTTTCTTTAACACCTCTTCTGCCTTAACACCAAACAAGGTATCATGCTGTAAAGGAGCATCCAGTAATTTTGCCTTAACATGATCAGGTAAACTCTGTTCTTTTAACCAAGCATGTCTTCGAATCACAGAACCTGTAACTGCGGCTCTGCAAGAGGCCTCTAAAGAACCAAAACCCCATTGCAGAGTATGTTTTCCCACCTGTTCAACTGCATGCAATAAATCCTGCATTTCTTTATAGTCAGGAGCTTCTGAGCGTGCAAGCATTTTCTGTTTTAACTGAGCCATTAAATATTGTTGGTACTTAAGCATGTGAAACTGGCAATTTAAAGCCCTTACTGCTAAAGTTGCAGAAGTGTAAACTTTCTTCCCCCATCTATCCAATGCTCTAGAATCTCTGTCAGAGGGGACTGGATTTTTTGCAATGGAAGCCTTAACCCCTTTGGGACCCTGGGAAATGGTTTCTGGGTCAGCAGAAGGGTTTTTGTAAAGAAACTTGTGAGAGTCAGGGACTCCATAATACCCATCTGGCTTGGCTGGTGCAGGGGGCAAAGAATCAGGAGATAAGCTGCATTCAGAGAACACATCTACAATATCTAACACAGGTGGAATAGCCAGGGGCCTGTGCTGAGGCAATCAAAGGAAGTCCTTGAGCCTTTTCTTGGATTCTGAATAATCCTGACTTTCCCAATGGAAATGCTCCCTCATGGTATGTAAAGTTTCCCCAAAAGAGTAATCCTCAGGAGGAGAGGCTGAAGGGATAGATTCTTCAGCATCAGAGTCCTCATAGGGGGGTAGAAAGTATCCCTGGTCTGAAGAGGAATCAGAGGAAATGGAGACCTGATCAGAGGAATCATAGTCTGTATCCTGCCTAGGCCTTTTCTCAGGAGGGGGATGGGAACCCCTGATTAGAGTAATGAGGTCTTCAGCCATTTTGAGCATCTGTTTCTTAGGCATGGAGGACTGTCCAGGAGAATGCTGTATTTGCTTCTTTGTCTTTAATGGTGTTTTTGTCTTGGCTGTTGCATTAATGGTAAGTTGTGAAGGTCTGAAAACACACTCAGAAGCCAAAGCCTGCTCAGCGGCTCTGGACCCATCTGAGGGATTAGATTCCGTAGGCCCAATACCTTGGGTTTCCAGAGGCCTAGTTGTCTCCACATGGGAGTCGGAGGCGGCCTGTGGCTCGGAGGTAGCGGGTGTCAGGGGCTGCGAAAGCACCTCACTGAGAACCGGCGGACCGGCGACTGGCCTAGAAGAGGTTTCGTCAGTCTGTTTTGGACCTCTGATGCTTGTCTTTGCGTTTTTTTAAGAATTGCAGTCGGTTGTTCCGATGGCATTGTATAATTGAACCTTTGGCCAAAGTAGTGCAAAGCAAAAGCAAAACGTCGTTTTATAGTGCGTTTGTTAAATCTAGCACAAAACCGACAACTAGTGACATCGTGATCAAGGCCTAGGCATGGAATACAGTAAGAGTGGAAGTCCTTATGAGATATTTGTTTCCCACAAGAAATACAATTATTAACTTTTTCTGACATCGGTCTGAGGCAAGAATAAAGTTTCCCCAATGGGGTACTTAGCTTTATTGAAGACTTCGGATCTGAAATTCGACTTCGAAAATCTCAGGAGTCGGCCGACCGGCACTTGTGAACTGCTTTTGCTTCGGGTACCGCGCGGCAAGAAAGACTGAAGAAAATGGCGTCGGATGCATCTTATATACCCCTGGCGCACTGACGTCAGGGAAGAAGCGACAGCAACCGACGTCGGACCAAGACTTTGGAACTCTGGCCGACTGCGGGACCGCATGACGGCAGGATAACCCAAGTGTAATGACTGCAGCAGTGCAACACTATGAACATCAAAAATTTCAGGAGTTGGACGACCGGCACTTGCGAACTGCTTCTGCTTCGGGCACCGCACGGCAAGAAAAACTGGTGTAATTGCGTCAGCTGCATGTTTTATACCACTGGCGACCTGACGTCATGGAAGAAGGGACAGCAGCCGACGCAGGACCCAAGGCTTTATCAGGCCGACTGAGGGCAACCTCCCAGCAGATTACCCAAATGTAATGACTGCAACAGTGAGACACGAAGAACATCTCTCCAAGTCATTTCTTTGACTGTGGGTAGTTCTGAGATTCCCATTGAAAATGTTCCCTGAGGGAGTGAAGGGTTTCCCCTAAGGAGAGGTCCTCTGGAGGGGAGACAGAGGGGATGGATTCCTCTGCATCTGAATCCGCAAACAGTTAAGGGCTTTGTTCCTCTTCAAAGGCAGAATAATCAGAATCCTCAGACTTCTGGTCTGTCAATTTCTGGAGAAGGAACCCTTTTTCTTTTAGGAGTGGGGGCTTGAGTACCTCGGATAAGGGAGATGAGATCCCCCGCCAATTTAAGCATTTGAGCTTGGGGTGGGGGAGTAGTAGCAAGATGGTGGCTAGAAGCAGATTTCCTAGGAGTGGCCTGGCTTCGATGCCTACGAATCCGTTGGTCTCCGAGGAACAGTAGTCGGAAGAGTAGGCGTCTTTTTTTGTCTAGAATCAGTAGTACGAACGGCGTCCTCAGAAGCCGGTGCCTGTGTCGCGGCTCAGGACCCAACAGAAGGAGAGAAAGCCAAAGGCTCAGAAAACTAAGTGGATTTCTGAGGAATACGAAAGGGTCTCAGGATAGGCCTACTTATTAAGCGAGCTGGGCATCAGGGACTGTGAAAGCACCTTACTGAATTCTGGAAAACTGATGACTTGCTTAGCGGTAGCATTGTCAGAAGGCTTAGCCTTGTGTGGCCTGTCTCTATCTTTATGTTTTTTTTGGAATGTCGGTGGATTTTTGGCTGACGGATGCCATATTGAAAGTGTCTACAAAAAGAGCTCTATGGTGAATGGTTCTCACATTAAATAGGGCACAGAACCGGCAATGAGAGACTTCATGGTCTGGGCCTAAACAAGTGATGCAATAAGAGTGGAAGTCTCGGTGTGGGATCTGCTTTCCACAGGCGAGACCACTATTAACTTTTTTGGACATCGGTTAGAGCAAGAAAAATGGGTTCCCAATGGAGTATTTAGCTTTAGACGTTTTCAGCTGAAATTCGGCTTCTGGTAGCGACTGACCGGCACTCGTGCAAAATGCTTCTGCTATGGGATCCACGGCAAGAAGGACTGGGTGTAATGACATCAGCTGCCTTGCTTCATAATACTACCTGGTGTAAGAGTACAGGCGACGGCAGCCAGCGCACAAAAATACTGACTCTGGTATTTGGGCCGGCCGAGGGCTACCACAGCAGGGGTAACCCACAGGTGATGACTGCAACAGTGAAACACGAAGAACATCCTTGACTTTTTTTTTTTTTTTTTTTTTACACACATCATTTAACTTGCTTAGATCCAGAATGGGTCTTAGGTCCCCTGTGTTTTTCAGCACCAAAAAGAAGCGGGAGTAGGTTCTGAATCCTCTTTGATTGGGACCTCTTGGATGGCTCTTTTGCAGCAGTTTAATTTCATGTGCTGCTTGCTCCCTCTGACTGGGTGGCACGGGGGGGGGGTCTTGGAGTTTGGGGGTGGGTGGGGGAGAAAAGGGAATGTAATAGCCTCTGGACTTTATGCTTAGCACCCAGGGATTTTAAGTCAAATGGGGCCAGGCTGAGTGCAAAGCTAGTCTACTCCAGACTGCCTCCAGAGACTGACAGTCACTTCAGGAGTGCTGATAGGGCTTGTCGGAAAAGGTATCTCTAAAGCTGTTGTTTTGCGGGCCATCTCTGCCTCTAGGGTGGTGCCTACCATCAAACCCTCCTCCTCTGCCTTTACAGGGGACCCCCCACAGGTCCGGCAAAGACCCTTAGTATTTACAAAACCACATTTTCTTGCCTCTGTGTTGGTTCCTGGAGAAGGACCTTTGAGTGAAGAAAGTATGTCTCCTACAGCAGAAAGGGTTTCCCCATCCTTTTTGCTGTGGATGAGAGTATTCCGGACCAATAGTCCAAACAGAGAAGAGATATCTTACGGGGCCATTCACAAAGGATGCCTTAAAGTGCTCCGAGAAATCACACAGCCTCATCCCAGCATGTCTCCTTAGGGAAAGTCCTGAACCGGACACTCATGAGGTACTCTCCACTGTATGGGAGATAAATCTAATTGACGGGTTGGCTACAGAAGATAGAGTGGTCAGCTTGGGAGAAATTTTCTTAAATTCCTCCACAGGCATGGACTTAGAGAGAGGGAGATTCTGAAAGCTCCTTGATCAGATCTCTCTATAGATGGACAAAAACTGGCCAGGTAGTTTAATGACAGCGCAAAGGTGGCCGTGGTGTAAACGTGCTTTCCGATGCTGTCCAATGCTCTAGACTCCTTGTTAGGCAGATGGACACTGGCAGTTTCTTCTGCCAGTTCTTTCTTAGTGGCTACCACCACCACAATGGTATCAACAGGATCCTTGCAATCAATGAATTTGCCCGCTGGGGGTGGAGGGTGGGGGGGATCTCAAGTCATAGATGGGTCTGCCCCAAATGCCTCCAAGAGCATTGACTCCTCAGAAGCAGGTTGGGCAGTCCATCCACCTTTTTGCTTCAGGATTTCCACAATGTCCCCAAAGAGGACGTCCTCAGGTAGGGACCGTGGGTATCCTTCCCCTCATCAAAAATCAGTGTCCTCTGTTAAGGACTGCAATATGGAGTTTGTGTGTCGCCATTTGTACATCTTTTCGAGGGACTTCCTCAGCGGGGTATTCTGGGAAGTGTCGGAAGAAGGGGATCCCTCCTGGGCATGGAGATCTTGGAGGACGCTCGTGATGGGTTAACTCATGGTAGGACGAATGGGCCCCAACCCCACTGGGGTATAGGAGTGGACTGTGGGACATGTGGTGATGGATCTCCAGCCCGGGAGAAAACCCGACTGTCCGGCAGAGGTCCTCTCTCACCCCCACAGCCACTGAGAGGAAAATGGCTAGGACTCACCCTGGATCCATGGCCTCCAGAAGGGGCCAGACCTGAGCTGTCAAGTGCCGCAGTGCCTAGGCGAAGAAATAGCTCCAAGGATGGAGCCAACGCCACTCCCCAAACTCATTACTGACCCCACAGTTCTGAGACTCTTTCTACTCAGAGAACTGGAACAGGGGGTGATCAATGGTAGCACTGATGTTGAGTAAGGGAGCTTCCTCTGCACCGAACCCGACACACATGGTAGTCCCAAACCTTGCAACTCCGAAACCAAAGGCCGGATTGGAGGACTCCTGATGGTATGGCCTGGGTAGCTCATGGATCCCAACAGGGGACGGAGTCGAGACTACCCCCATTTGGATCTGGGCCTTGAGGAATCTCATCATCCTGTCTATGTCCTCCTCAGATCAGCTTCTACAGAATCTGGACGAAGCCTATGAGAGGGATTGGGAGTGCTTAGATTTGACTAAATGAGCTGGAGTTGGTTGAAGCTCTGATCCAGGGACACTGGATCTGACACAGGAGCTGACAATAGAAGAGGAGATAAGGAAATAACTTCCCCGATGATGCTGGTGGATCTGAAGGGGTCGGATCCAAAGTTTTCCTGCACTTCGCTTTAGGCTCTAGAAAGTTTCTCAGAGAGACGCTTCTTTTTTGCCTCTTCAGTGGAAGAGGATGAAGTGGAAGCCAAGGGAGGGATCTGAGCCTCCAGAGCCTATGAAGGAAGAAGACCCTTCAGAATCAATTTGTTTTGCCTATCAGCTAGAGCTCAGGGTTTAAGAGATGCACAGACAGCACACACTGCCTTTAAACTGTTGGCCCCTAAACAATATACACTCCTTGTGGGCGTCCTGGTTGGGGAAGTGCAATGTTTGACGCCTGGACATTATAATTGATGAGCCTGCCAAAAATATCGGACATTTAAGATAAAGTAACCTAGAAAATAACTAAAACTACTGAAATTCAGCTAAACGTTAGCAATAACTAACTGTAAGGTTAAAAGTTAAGGGTAGAGTTGACTGCAACAACTTCTAACTGTAAAACTTTTTTTAGAGAAGAATAAAGAAGAAAGAAGCTTTCACACGTGCACACACACTGGAATAAGAGGAAGAATTATAAGAGGGAGAACTTGCAACAACAATCATAACCTAATTTCCCTGAGAAAGATAAGTGTGCAGAGACCCGCGTCCAGATGCTGAAGTGGCAAAAGAGATCAGAGGTGCTTGGGTGGGTGTGGTGCACTACGGGTAAGAGGGAGGAGCTCGAGAATCGGATCCAAGTCTGCAGAATTTGGCTGAGCCAGATCTGAAGGTCAGATCCAAGACCCTATTGTTAAGCAGGAATGAAGAAGACAACAGTGGATCTTAAAATTTAGAGCAGATTTTTCCTCTCAAGAAGAAACTGCAGACAAAACGTTCCTCACACTTAGAATAAACTTTAACATACAGGTCTGGCAATTCAAAATTCTGAAAAAGTTACAAGAAGCATGCACTTTTTTACTCTTAGTAATCATTCAGTCCTTGTCAGACAGAGTAGGACTGGAATTAACCAAATGTTTAGCAGTAGTAAAATTAACTAAGGCTACAGCTGCAGGGCTAGTTTGGGATGAGTACATAAACCTCAAAAAAGATTTAACTTTATACACTCTGCCTTTTTTAGGGGCAGCAGGCTATCAGGAAAACAGTAGACACTGATACACATACATCCTCTGGAGCTGACAGAACTGAAGGAATGTGTACAAGTTCTGAGAATTCCTTCTGTAACAAGCTTATCATTCTCCCACTGAAAACACTGGCAATTTTTGGACAGCCTTAGAGAAAGAGAAACCACCAATAGGCAGAATCAGAAATTGTTCTCTCCTCAAGTCTGAATCAAACAACTGAGAAAACTGTCCAGATTCAGAATCCTTAATCTATTCAGATAAAGCTCTCTCTCTCTCTCACTTTTACCAGAAACCACTTTATAGTAAGCAAGTAACCACACCCTAAATTAAATCTTGAGCAAGATGTGAGGAAATGTGAGGAGGAGTAGATACAGGATTAGTTTTTGGTTTCTTTTTGACAAGAAAAATGGAGCCAACAGCATTACTAATGCAAGCAACAGTTTTCCCAGGGATGTGCAGAACATTCTGACCAAACAGGTAAGTATTATCATACCCCTCTCCCAGGCCCGACAAGGTGACCCAACAGTCACAAGGACATGGGTAACCCCCCCAATCCACAGTGGCTGTAGGTGCTACACCAAAGGGATCCAGAATTAAAGATAAATGGAGTGAGGAACAAGCTTTGACCACAGCAGATTCACCCTCCTGTAGCTGATGCAAATTAATAGCCTGTTGTGGTGGCAAAGGCTAGTGTGCTTAACTTTTTCTTTTTGTGGTTGAAGCAGGACCAACTGTGGGACCAGTAGTTTGTACTATGGTCAAGCTGTAGTGTCTCTTGCACAGGAACATAAGCAGCAAGAGTCATTAAAAATTTAACGTCTTTAAAACTCACTTTTGTCACACAAAGATACACTGAAAAAATGAAAAGAAAAAAAAAACACTTTTAAAGACGGTCAGCCCAAAAAGGTAAAACAGTAAAAATTTCTCCAAAGAAAAGTTTTTCCATTACTTTACTCAAAACTCCTAGCTTAAAAACAACATTCCTAAACAGGGGAGTAGAATGAAACAAATGAGAGCACTCTACAAGGGCAGGAAAGCCCTGAAGGGCTTGGTGCCTAAACCTGTCTTTGTAATAAACTCAGTTGAAGCAGACGTGATAGTTTGGGTGCATAGAAGGTGCCCTGAAGCTTTGGAAGCTGGCCGCTTGTTATATTCGCGGCAGGCTATAACACATATAACTAAGACTACTGCAGCAGTGATCAATATTATGAACATCAGACAGCGCTAATCAGGCAGCTCTTAAAGATGATAATTCATAAAAACAAAAAATAAGATGGAAATAAGGAAGATTGTAAAGAAAGGGAAAGAAAGAAACTTGTACAAGACAACTATACTTCATGAAAAAAATGAGAAGTAGGCATGCAATGAAAAACAGGCATGGGACTTGTGAGATATGATGATAAACATGCACAGAAATATATGTGGGCATACAAACATCTGAGCGAAGTTAAAAGAGGAAAGTTTAATGAAGAAAAAAATGTGTAAAAAAAAATAGGCAGGTAAGCTACCTTCAGGGAAACAAGCATTCACAGTAGGAGAAGAAGCAAACAGTGCAGAAAGGAAAATGGAGGGTAAGGTAAGCCTATTAAAGACTGGGTACTCCAAGTGTCACTCGGATAAGGTTGTGAGCAAGAAAAATGAAATAAGACTTCACAAAACAGAATATATACATACACAATATATCATTAAATGCAAACTTTCGGTATAAAATCTATAGATATGTGACGTGCTGAAAAGTGGAGGCATTTATCAAAGCTAAAAAGACAGTTTATAAAAATGGGGCAGGGCATATGTGCAAACAGCACAGGGCAACAATTCTGTAAAAAAGTAGGGGCTGAATAAATAAAACAAATATGATGTTTTGAGCTAAGAAGAAAACAGAAAAGGCTGAAATAAGATATCTGAATGAAAAGAGGAGAAATATTGTTAAGCATGTAAAATGGAAAGGAAACCAGCTGAGAAAATACCCTAGGTAAGAAAGTGTTTAAAGACAACAAAACAGCAAATCAACAAAAGAAACTGGAGAAATAAGCTGTAAACACAGGAACCAGAAAACCTACCCTGCTTTCTGGGTTGGATATTCAGCTTGTAGTGTTTGCAAAAAGTATGCACTTATGTCCAAGTTGTTACCCTACAAATGTGTCAAACATTCTTAAAAATGGGTGCCATGGTAGCCAGTGACTTTACTGGAGTATGCCCCTAACTATGGCCCAAAGGGGAAAGAACTTCACTGGAATCGTACAAAAGCAACAATCACCTAACCATTTAGAAAGGGTATGCCTGTAGAGTGTCTTACCTGCCTACCTTGGAATGAAAGGGAAAATAGAAAAGTCCGTTAACAGTTTCTTAGATAAGTACTTAGCAATCAGTCTACAAACCATTAAAGCCTAACCAATAAACTAAACAACTTAAAAGTTTCCTCCAGCCTCAAAGAGAGCAACAAGACCATAAGACAGACTGGTGAAGAATCTGAAGCTGTCCATCCACTTATCTAAGTTTAAGTTGGCAAGGGGGCTGCTCTGCTTGACATGTACTAAAAGTCTGTTCCAGAGGTGAAGGATATCTTGAGATACAAGTCTCTCACAATAACATGTTGTATTCATCTTCTGAAGATTTAGTTTCTTTAAATGGGTATTTGAGGAAACATATAACCTGCAAAAGACTAAGACGACAAGAAGTGTCAGATCTTTCATGACTCAAAAGTCTAGACATAGATCTTTACATACGAGTCTGTAGGAGATTTAGCACAGACACGGGGCTACCAGTCTGTCCAAATAAATGATGGCCTTGAGAACGCTGACCTTCTAGTTAAAATCACTGAGGTCTCTCAAGTTGTGACAAATTTTGATAAATACATGCCAAAAAGGAAAAAGTACTCAGTGGGTCTAATGAGATATCAGTAACAGGAATTAAGACTTCTTTGGATCTGCAGGAGATGCCTTTGGAAATTAGATGAGACAGGACAGAAGGTTTTCTGAAATGTTGTGGAGTATGATGGTCAATGATAAGGAATTAACAGTACATAGATCCAGCATGACAGTGCTCGACTGGAGTGAAATGTCACGTAGTTGGTATGATGTGTAAATGTATTCCTCTTAACAAAATGCACTTCACTTTTTTCTCACTTAATTCCTTGCACCACTTATTAACATAGTCGAACAAGAAGTTATGTACTCACCATAATGTTCGATGTATGTAGTCCATCTTGCCTCACACATTCTTACCCGTGGGTTTGGAGCCTAACCTCGGCTCCGACTCGGCCATACTCTAGCTCGAAGTCATCAATTGGCTCGTGGCGAAGAGGTATCCCCATGCTGCACTGCTCCCTTTCCCCAAATCTTGTTTGCTGCAAGCTCAGGCAATCACACCACACACACACAACACAGAGAGGAAGCCCAGCAACAAAAGGAGTACTGAAACCAGAACTAACCTCTAGGCCCTCCAGGAATGGGAAGGCGGGAGGGTAAGAAAGAATGTGAGGCGAAATGGACTACATACATCGAACGTTATGGTGAGTGCATAACTTCTTGATGTTATGTAGTCCAATCTCACCTACATTCTTACCCGTGGGACAGCGTCCCCAGCACCTGAACCTTGGGTGGCTCAGTGGAAAATACTCCTAAGCACTGTGGAACCAAATGAAGATCTGCCTCTGGATATCAAATCCAATTTGTAGTCACTGATAAAGGTGTGAGGAGATGCCCAAGTAGCCGCAGCACAAATATTATCCATAGACATCCTGGCCTGAAATGCCATAGAGGTAGACATTGATCGTGCAGAATGAGCCTTAACCTTAAAAGGTAATTCCTTACCGCTTGAGGCATAAATGAAGGAAATACAACTAGAGATCCATCTGGATAGGGTTACTTTAGAAACAGGAGACCCAAGTCTATTGTCTGAAAACGAGACAAATAGTTGGTCTGATTTCCTAAGATCCTTCGTTCTATGTAAATAGAAACGCAATTGTCTATGAACATTCTAAGCTGGTGGAATGTAAATTCTGCCTTAGAAAATTCTGGGAAAAATACAGGCACCTCAATAGACTGGTCGAGGTTAATAACCAAAGCAACCTTTGGCATAAGGGAAGGATTTGGTCTGAGGGAAACCCTATCCTTGTAAAATGCCAAGTAAGGAGGTCTAACTGACAAAGCTTGGAGATCAGAGACTCACCTAGCTGAAGTGATGGCTACCAAAAAGATGGTCTTCCATGACAAATATTTCAAGTCACAAGTAGCTGCAGGCTCAAAGGGAGACTAAGTGAGACACTGTAGCACAAAATTGAGGTCCAATGGCATTACGGGATCAACGACTGGAGGTCGAAGCAGCATAGTGCCCTTTAAGAATGCTTTACAAAGTCTATGCGTCATTAGACTGGGTTCATTAACGACATGAAAGGTGGAGATAGCCGCTAACTGAACTTTAATGGTTGCGGCAGCTGACCCCTGACTGAAAAGCATGGAGAGAAATTCCAGAACTGATTAAATTGGTGCGGTGTAAGGGTCAATCTGCCTTTCATGAGCCCAGATGGAGAATCTTTTCCATTTACTGGAATAAATCTTCCTAGTCAAAGGCTCATGAATAGAAGACAGAATATGAACCACTTCCGGAGAAAAATGATGAAGCCCGACTAGAGAGAGAACTGGAGTAGCCAAGTTGTCAACCGGAGGGTCTGAAGAGAGGGATGGAACTGCCCTGACATACGAGTAAATAGGTCTGGCTGTGGGTCCAGAATCCAGGGGTCGTCCATGAGATAGGGATGGAGAAAGGGGAACCAAATTTGACAAGGCCAGTGTGGAGCAATCAGAATCATTCTGCTTCCCAAGATTTGTGCTTTCTGAATAACCTTTGCTATCAGAGGAACAGGTGGGAAGGCATAAAGTAGACCGGAGGGCCAATCGTGTACTAGAGCATCCCTGGGTGTCTCCACCTGAGGGGGGATATGGGTGAAGTAGCTGCTGCACTTGGTATTGAGGGGACTGGCAAATGGGGTCAGCCTTGCTGCGACCTATCTGCGGAAAATCTGCTCCACAACCTGCTTGTTCAGGGACCACTCGTGAGGCATCAGAATAGCTCTGCTCAACCTGGTGGCAATCACGTTGGACTTCCCCGGAATATGCGTTGCCACAAGAAAGTGTTGGGAAGACACTGCCCACTGCCACACTCGAATAGCCTCTCTGCAAAGGGGATATGACTTGGTTCCCCCCCTGTTTGTTCAGATACCATACCACTGACATGTTGTCCGAGTGGATTGCAATCGTCCAGAGAGGAAGAAAAGCTCTGGAGTGCTTGCAACGCTAATAGCACTGCTCTCATCTCCAGGACACTGATATGCAAATGTATCTTGTGCTCTTGCCAAGTGCCTTGGACTGTCCTGATGAGGTAATGCCCCCCCCCCCCCAATCTGGGAGGCATCCGTGGTCACCGTGGCAACTGGAGGAGGTGGAACGAACAGCTTTCCCACAATGAGATTGCTGGTCTGAAGCCACCACCGTAGATCCTGCTTGCACTTGTCTGTAATCATAATAAGATGGGAAAGCAGGAGGTGCTGTAGGGACCACTGGGCAAAGAGCAGCCACTGAAGGAGCCTCATCTGTAGTCTTGCAAAAGGGACTAGCATAATTGTGGCAGTCACTGTCCCTAACAATTTGAGAACCAGTTTTGCCTTTACCTTTTTTCAGTGGAAGCAACGCATAGACCTGTTGTTGCAAAACCGGAATTCTTTCTTGTGGTAAGAAAGCCCTCATGAGCATGGTCCCTAAATCGGCACCTACAAAGGTGACATGCTGCGTGCGCAACAAGGCAGACTTTTCCCAGTTTAGTGTGATACCCAATCGTTGACAGCACAATGGTGGCGTCCCTGGTCTGTAGTAGTAGATGCCTGGTGGTGGCAGACAGGAGCTAGTCGTCCAGGTACGGAAACACTTGGAATCCCTGACATCTCAAGTGAGCCGTTCACCACTGCCATACATTTGGTGAACACCCTGGGGGCTGTGGTGAGACCAAAGGGCAGGGCTCGAAACTGAAAATGACTGGCTCCCAGCCGGAAGTGCAAATGACTTCTGGATGCCCTGTCCACCTTTATATGGTAGTAAGCATCCTTGAGGTTGGAGCACATCCATACTTCTTTCCCCAACAATGGGAGAACAGACTGTAAAGTGACCATTCAGAACTTGGACATTTTTACATGGAGGTTCAAGCAGCTGAGATCCAAGATGGGTCTCAGGTCCCCTGTTCTTTTCGGCACCAAAAAGAATCTTGAGTAAATCCCTAATCTGAGCTGGTCTGAGGGGACATGCTGGATGGCTCCTTTTGCTAGCAGCTTTTGAACTTCTGAAGCTGCGGAATCCCTTTGACCGGGTGGGGCACCTGGGATTCTCTTGGTTGGCGGGGGATGAGAAGAGAAGGGAATATGATATCCTCTGGAAATTATGTTTAATACCCACTCGTCCTGGGTGATGCCTCGCCAGGCTTCTGGGTATAGCGAAATGTGACCCCCGACTGGCTCTGGAGGAGCACAGCCAGGCCTCCCATCAGGAGTGCTGGTAGGGGGAACTGCGAAAGGAATTGTGGTCCCCCTGGTTACGCGGGCCTCCTCTGCCTCTAGGGTGGTGTCTACCTGAGTTACCACCCCCTCTCCCCTGCCTCTGGGGGGGGGGGGATCTTGAAAAAACCTCTGCGGCTTTCTGAAAGTACAGTTTTGTACCTACCATAAATGTAGATATTCGAGTGCTAATACAGCTGCAGTCATAACAGATGGGTTATCCTGCTGTCAGGCGGGTCCTCGGTCGGCCGAATTCCAAAGTCTAGGTCCGGCGTCGGTTGTCGTCGCTCCTTCCCTGACGTCAGTGCGGCAGGGGTATAAAAGAACCAGCCGACGCCATTTTCTTCAGTTTTTCTTGTCCCAGATGTCAGGTGCCCCCAGAAGGAAGGCAAAATATATACTTGTGTAATAATGCAATGCAATATAATCAAAAAACAGTAGTGTGTCAGCAAATACACCATAAAAGATTACCACAATCAGGTTGTATGAGGAGGTGTTTGTCCTAAGGCCTGTCCCAAGTGGGGATGGAGGGAGGGAAACCTGGACTGCAGCTGTATTAGCACTCGAACATCTACATTTATGGTAGGTACAAAACTGTACTATGTTCATCGTGCATACAGCTGCAGTCATAACAGATGGGTTGAATCCCAAAGCTAAAAAGGGGTGGCAGGCACTAAGTGGAACTAGGAGGAGCAAGGATGCCCTGCAAGACTGCTGTGGCAAAGCCCACTCTAGATTTAGAGTATAGTGGAAGGTGACAGTGGTTGGAGAAAGTGTGCACAGAACTCCAAGTAGCTGCTTCCAAAATATCCTTGGTTGGAACCCCCCTGAGAAAAGCTGCAGAGGTAGCTGTGGCCCTTGTGGAGTGAGATCTGATGCTTGTAGGTACAGTTTTTCCATGATATGAGTAACAAAACATATGCAGTGGGCTATCCATTTTGAGATTGTCTGTTTGGAAATGGCCTTTCCTTGAGCACCTGTAGCATAGGACACAGAGTTGCTCTGATTTTCTGAATGGCTTTGTTCTGTCCATATAATAACGAAGTTGTCTGTGAATGTCCAAGGAATGAAGTAGTCTTTCCCCTTCGTTTTGTGGGTTAGGATAAAAGGTAGGTAAGTGGATAGTTTGATTCAAGGCTACACTGGAAACTACCTTTGGCATAAAGTAAGGGTTGGTTCGTAAGGAAACTGTCCTGATGGAAAATGATGCAAGGTTGCACAGCCATGAGGGCTTGTAGTTCCGAAACCCTGCGTGCTGAGGTGATAGCCAGCAGGAAGGCTGTTTTCCATGACAAGTATTGCAGTTCTGTTGAAGCAGCTGGCTCAAATGGAGGCAGGGTCAGTTTTTCTAAAATGAAGTTGAGGTCCCAAGCAGGTACTGGTGGTTTCCTTGGGGGTTTTATATTCTTAGCCCCTCTGAGGAACTGTCTTGAGAGGATGAGAGAATAAAGGAGGATCAGTGTTGTAGTGTGCAGAAATGACTGAAGCACGGATCTTGATGGAGGAGAAGGAAAGTCCACTGTTTAACATCTCAGCTAGGTACTGTAATATTTGAGGTAAATTTAGTACCCAAGGATTCTGGCCCTTTTTCTGATTCCAGGCACAAAACCGTTTCCATTTGGCGGAGTAGGCTTTTCTAGTAGAAGGTCTTCAGGCCTCCAAGATGATATCCTGCACCTCCTGGGAGGAGAGATTCTGCTGGGAAATCAAGGAATCCTCCATGTGGCTAGATTGAGGGTTTTCAGTTGACTGAAGAGTTTTGAAACTGTGCTGGGTCAACAGAAGAGGCACTAGAGGCAGAATCCATGGTGGGGAATGCGTCAGGCTCTTCAGGAGTGGATACCAGTGTTGCCTTGGCCAGTCTGGAGCAATGAGAATCATCTTTGGCCTCTCTGCTCTGGCTTTTAATAGAACTTTGGGCAGCAGAGGAAGAGGTGGAAAGGCATAGACTGTCAATGTTGTCCAATTGAAGGAAAGTGCAACCACTTTCCAGGCCTGTGGATGATAGGTCCTTGAGCAAAATTTTTTCAGTTGGTAATTTTTGTGGGTAGCAAAGAGATCTATGTCTGGCCGTCCCCATGCCTGAATTATCTTTGCAAAAACTTGAGGATGCAGCTTCCATTTGTGAGGATCTGTCATATTTCTGCTTAGGTTGTCTGCCAGCGTGTTTTCCCTCCCTGGCAGGAATTGTGCTTGAAGTTGGATTTGCAATTCCAGAGCAGTGTTCCAAAGGGACATGGCTAGTCTGCACAGGGGGTATGAATGAGTTCCTCCCTGTTTGTTTATGTACCACATCACTGTGGTGTTGTCTGTCCTTATCAATAGCTGGCCTGGATGCAGTAGGTCTTTGAAGGCCATAATAGCATTTTGTACTGCTAGCATTTCCTTTTGATTGATGTGTAGGTGCTTTTCCTTTTGGGACCATTTGCCCTGAATGCACTGATTTGACATGTGCACCCCCCCAGGCATAGTCCGAGGAGTCTGTTGTGATGATTTGATTTGCTTGAGGCATGCAGAAGGGGAGACCTGTGTTTCTTTGGCATGCTTGAGCCCACCAGAGAAATTCTTTTTGAAGACATGGAATGAGTGGTATAATTGTTTCCAAACTGTGGCTGTGTTGAGACCATAAGTTTTTTTAAGTACCATTGAAGTTTCCTCATATGCAGCTTTGCACATGGGATCAGCAGGATGCAAGATGCCATGAATCCCAGAGCCTGCAGGATTTTCCTTGCAGTCAGCCTGGTGAAGGTTGCCATTTTTCTGAAGTATTGAGATAGTTGCCCTTGCTTCTCTGGCGTGAGGTAGGCCATCTGGGTGTTTGTATTCAAGCTGGCACCCAGGAAAATTATTGTTTGAGAGGGCATTAGTTTTGATTTCTTTTTGCTGACTGTGTATCCCAGAAAGTTCAACAACTTTATTACAAACTCCAGGTGTTTCAGAAGTATGTGCTTGCTGTCCGCTTGGATCAGGCAGTCGTCCAGATATGGGTATATTTGTATCCCTTGAAGTCTGCAGAAGGCAATTACTGATGCCAGGCATTTCGTGAGCACTCTAGGCGCAGTAGATAAGCCAAAGGGCAATGCAGAGAATTGATAATGGGTTGAACCTGCAAGAAATCTGGGGTATCTTCTGCAATCTTGTCTGATAGGGACATGCAGGTATGCCTCCTTGAGGTCCAATGTTATCAGCCAAGACTCCTTGCCCAGCATGGGAAGTAGCTGTTGTAATGTGAGCATCTTGAATTTTTGTACGAGTAAATATGTGTTTAGGATGGATAGGTCCAGAATAGGTCTCCAATCTTTGTCCTTCCTTGGTACCAGGAATAGTCTGGAATAAAAACCTTGACCCTGTTCTTTTGCAGGTACCTCTTGAATAGCTTTCATGTCCATGAGAGCTGAAATTTGTTTTTGTGCCTCTGCCCTTTGATTTTGTGGCAGGTTTGGCATGCCTCTCAGTTTTGGAAGGGTGTGACAGTGGAATCTGTAGCCTCTGTCTATAATGTCCAAAATCCATTTGTCTTTTGTCACAATATGCCAATTTTTTGAAAATAAAGCCAGTTTTCCGCCTAAAGGTGCTGCCATTAAAGCTTTGCTTGGCATGCAGAGGGGAAAGTCATTGTGTTTGCTTTCTGAATGACTGTGATCTATCTTCTCCACCTCTTGGTGTAGGCGCTTGCCATTGTCTGGCTCTATATGATCCTTGAGATTGCCCTCTACCCCTCGGGTGCCTGTATCTACCTCCGAGGTCTGTCCGTGGCTGGAAAGGACCAATTTTTTGAAGGCCAGTTTCTGCTGAAACGTGGAGGTTGTACCTGTAGGAAATCTTTCACGGTTTGCATTGATCTTGCCTTTTCCTCCATTTTCTTTAGTACCTCCTCAGCTTTAACACCAAACAATACATCTTTTTGAAGAGGTGCATCTAGTAATTTATCTTTGACATGATCTGGTAAGGTTTGCTCTTTGAGCCAAGCATGTCTACGTATGACAGACCCTGTAACAGCAGCTCAACATGAAGCCTCTAAAGCATCAAAACCACATTGCAAGGTATGTTTACCCACTTGCTCTGCACTATGCAACAAATCCTGCAACTCCTTTACATCTGGTTGCTCAGGTTGTGACATCTTGCTTTTCAATTGAGATAACAAAAACTGTTGATACTTTAACATACAGAACTGACAGTTTAATGCCCTCATGTTTAAAGTGGCCGAGGTGTATACCTTTTTCCCCCACCTTTCTAAAGCTCTGGAATCTCTCTCTGAAGGTAATGGGTTTTTGGCAGTAGAGGCCTTAATTCCCTTGGGACCCTGTGAAATAGTTTCAGGGTCAGCAGCATGGCTTTTGTATAGGAATTGGTGTGAATCAGGAACCCGGTAATACCCGTCAGGTTTAACAGGAGCTGGAGGTAAAGAATCTGGGTTGAGGCTGGCTTCTGTATACACATCATCTAATATATCCAAGACAGGAGGGATAGCCAGAGGCCTGTGCTGAGGAAGCAAGAGAAAATCCCTGAGCCTTTTCTTGGAATCTGAGTAATCCTGACCTTCCCAGTGAAAGTGTTCCCTCAAAGTATGTAAGGTTTCCCTAAAGGAATAGTCCTCGGGGGGGGGGGGGGACTGAGGGAATGTACTCCTCAGCATCAGAAGCTTCAAAACGGGAATATGAGTATTCCTGTTCCTCAGAATGTTCTGAGGTAATAGATGCTTGGTCTGAGGAAGGGTAGTCTTCCTCCAATCTGGGCCTTTTGTCCGAGGGGGGTTGAGAACCCCTGATAAGAGTAATCAAATCCTTAGCCATTTTGAGCATCTGTTTTTTAGGCATGGGGCCTTGAGAGGGGCTCTGTGGAGCTTGTCTTTTAGTTTTCATATTTAGTGAAAGCCTTAATGGAAAAAGGGGAAGGCCTGAAGACACCTTGAGAGGTGGCAGGCCTGTCTAAACTCTGAGTTTCCCCGCCAAGAGTGGCGTCGGTATCTGTAGCCAGAGTGGGGGCAGAGGAGCCTGCAACCTCGGGCACAGGAGACACCGCTAAAGAAGCGTCATCGGTACTCAGGGGCTGCGTGGGTGCCTCGCTGAGAACCGGAGCACCTGTAGCCGGCTTTAGCATGGTGTCGGTAGAAGGCACGGACCTCTTATGTCGGTCCTTATCTTTGCGTCTTTTACTCAAAACTGGAGTATCCGACGACATAATGCAATTAAACCTTTTACCAAAATAGTGTTGGGCGAACTCCGCCCGACGCTTAATAGTGCGTTTGTTGAATCTAGTACAAAAATGACAGGCCGAGACGTCGTTGTCTGGGCCTAAGCAAGGAATGCAGAAGGAATGGAAATCCTTATGCGGTATTTGCTTCCCACATGAAATGCAATTATTAACTTTGTCTGACATCGGTCTGAGGCAAGAAAAGTTTCCCCAATGGGGTACTTAGCTTTCAAGAAGCCTTCGGCTGAAATATTTTTCGTAAATCTCAGGAGCTGGCCGGCACTTGCGAACTGCTTCTGCTCCGGGCACCGCGCGGCAAGAAAGACTGGAGAAAATGGCGTTGGCTGGATCTTTTATACAACTGCCGCACTGACGTCAGGGAAGAAGCGACGACAACCGACGCCGGACCTAGACTTTGGAATTAGGCCGACCGAGGACCCGCCTGACGGCAGGATAACCCATCTGTTATGACTGCAGCTGTATGCACGATGAACATCCGCATTTTCCCACCCTTCTGGCCCTTGGGATAAGATCTAGAAGGCATGGAAAAACAGACTCCCACAGCAGACAGGGCATTTCCTTCCTGCTCGCACCTAGTGAGAGTATCCTTCACCTTGACTCCGAACAACGATGAACCGTCAAATGGGGCATTGGTGAACGCAGACTTGAAGGTCTCCGTGAAATTACACAGGTGCATCCAGGAGTGCCTCCTAAGAGAGACTCCGGAACTCGCTGCCCTACTAGCTCCGTCACCTGCATGCGAGATCAGCCTCATGGAGGAGTTAGCAATGGAATTTAGGGTAGACATCTGGGCAATGACCTTCTGAGCCACTGCATCAGAAACGTTACCCTGCAGATACTCTCCAAGCTCTTTTAGGAGATCTCTTTGGAGCAGTGTAAAATGTGACAAATAGTTCAGTGACCGCAGAGTAAAGGCCGCTGAAGAGAACATACACTTCCCATACCAGTCCATGATCCTAGACTCCTTGTTAGGGGGATGGACAGTAAATCAAGTCTCAGTCAGTTCCTTCTTGGTGGCCGCTGCCACCACTATGGCATCTAATGGAACGCCCTTTGTGAGAAAGTTCTTGTCAGCGGGGGCAGACAGAAACTGGGGACTGGTTCCACAATGTCAGGGGTTTCCCACAACCTTCGACAAACAAGATCCAGGAGTTCATCGAACGGGGGAGAAACCCAAGAGGCGGAAGGTTGAGACCCAAAGGCCTTCAGGAACACAGACTCCTCCTCAGAGGGAAATTTGGAGGGCCAGTCACCTCTCTGCTTCAAGATCTCCAGGATATCTGAGAAAGAGATATCTTCAGAGGACGACTTGGGGGACCCCTTAGACTCCTCGAGGTCAGTGTCCGAAGTGATAGACTCATCCTGGGAGTCTATGTGCTTCCTCTTGCACACTTTTTCTGTGGGGCTTCTCAGGCAAACACTCTGGGGAGACCTCAGAAGGTTGGGGACCACTCATGGAGGTATCCTGAGGCCTTGGGTTACCTCTGTCCAAGGACAGAGGGTGATAAAAAACGGATACCGGTGCTTGGGAGGGGGGGGGGTAGAGTGTCAGTGCCATCAGACGCAGCTGAGGACCTGGCCAGCACTCTCTACATGACCTCGAAAGCTGATCTCCCCAGCTCCGAAGAACAACCAGCCGTGGAAGACCTCGAGGCCAAAGGGATAAGGTCCGAAGCCAAAGCAGGGCCCAAGCTCACACGTGCCGAAGCACTGAGCAGGAGGCTAGGAGCCAAAGAAGATCGACCCGAGACCTCTCCCTTGGGTCCAACCGAGGAACTATGAGCCCTGGACCCTTCGGACAGAGCCGACGGGGTCGGAGCGGAGATCAGAACTGAGATGCCAGGATGGGCTACTCGAGCCGACCTAAAGGCATCAGATGGAACCGACAACTCTGGCTCCGAGGGCTGAGAAAGGCTAGGAGGAACATACGAGGATGATGGGCTCCAGGGCCGATTGGGCTGGAGCCTAAAACAATTTGGCCAACACCGGTGGCTGGAGCAGTCTGTACCACCCTATCCACATCATCGTCCGAGAAAGTCCTGGAAGACCTAGAGGATAAGGTCTGAGATCTGGACCTCCCTACAGAAGGAGACTTACAAGAAGGAGAAACCGGTCTAGAAACTGGAGACCGGCTCCGAACAAGTATCTCTGTCACCAGCTCTGAGAGACTGGGAGCCGATGTTGACTTTGTCAATTCACCCACTTCCTTCGGCCCTGAAGCCAATGGAGCCGAGGAAGCTAAAGTAGACTTAGCAACTTTCTCTGGCGGCTCCGATAAAACTGACGGAGCCGGAGAGCGTTTTTTTGATTTAGAAGTCTTGTCTGTTTTAGTGGGAGAGGACTTAGAACTGGAAGCCCTCTCCAAGTCTTTTTCGAAGGAGGGTTTCAGTAATCCCTTCAGAATCCGTTTGCTCTTCCTCTCGAAGAACATGTGGGCTAAAGGCGTGACAGAACACACAGGATTCTTGGAGGTGGATAGCCCCCAAGCAATACACGCACACAGAGTGCCCATCAGTAATAGACATTTTACATCCACAATTACCACATTTTTTCAAGCCCGAAGGCTTGTGTTCTTTTGTAACTGTAGACCTATTGGTATGACACTGCACACAATAACAGAAGACAAACCAGACACCAACAACAGAAAAACACGGGAACTATGCCTCTACATTAAATGGTCATTAGAACAACAAACATCACAGGGAAGAAAGGACCTCTAAATTAAACGACCCAGACAAACAAAACAAGGGAGGACTAGGGCCTCTAAGTTAAATGGCCCTAGCCCAAAGGGACGGGGTAACCACCGGAACAAGCACAGACAGGGAAACTGGGACACACAACTAGGAGGGAGGACTAGGTCCTCTAACTGAAACGGGCCTAGCCCATAAGAAGGGAAGGAATGCAAACTGGATACCAAGACTAAAAGCCAGGCTACACAAACAGTTTTATCAAAAAACAGAGACTAACTATGAAAATAGCTTTTGGAGCAACAAACTACTAAAAGTAGAAGAAAATGTTATACTTAGCCACGGCCAAGAGTGAGACCACGTCTGAGTGTAACGAGCGGAAAATGAGATCTGGGGAAAGGGAGCAGTGCAGCATGGGATACCTCTTAGCCACGAGCCAATTGAAGACTTCGAGCTAGAGCATGGCTGAGTCGGAGCAGAGGTTCGGCTCCGAACCCACAGGTAAGAATGTAGGCGAGATTGGACTACATAACATCCTATGTTAAAGCAATTGAGTCAGTGGAAGATCGATGGGCAATACCATTGTAGTCATCTGCAAATTACAGAATATACAAGGTAACTGGCCTATGTGGCATTTTCTCATTTTTCAAAGAGTAATAGGTATGTCATACCTGCGGTGAATTTACAATATCCATCCAAATGTCCAATTCCTTCTTAAAGGGAAGGTAGTGTGTGCCACACTGCTTGACCTGGAGATGAAGTTTATACTAGTGAAGGGATAGTTGTTGCATGACAAATCTGCCTGTCCACCAGGATTCATTTATTTTCTGTGTAAAAAGACGTCTTTGAAGTCATCATTTAATACCACATGGTCTGGAGGATAGTAAGGCTAGAACCTGCCTGCAAAGAGTTTGGGACTGACCTAATTCCTTGCGTTCCCACTAAAAATCCTCCATCTTATGTAATGCATCCCAAAGGATAAATCCTCTGTAGGAGAAGCAAATGAAAGGGCATCAACTGAATCAGAATCAGGGTACAATTGAAGGGGAGAGGTGTTCAGAATAAGCCTTATTATTCAAGATCGGAGGAAAGGATGACTCCTCTTGAACAAAGACATATCTTGGTCTTTTACTGGGAGAGGATACCTCAGTACTCTGTAGTGCCTGGCTGGTCTCTCCAGACTTCAAAAAGGCCATGAATTCCTGGCTTATGAATTCCTGGCTTATGCTTCTGTTTAGCAAGAGAGGACTCTATCCATGATTGGCCTACTATGGCTTCAATCTGGGTGAAAGAAGTGTGTTCCTGCAGAACAACCAGGGAAGACCAACCTTTTCCCTCAGTAACCGGCATTCAGATCTAACTGATGTAGATAGAACTGAGTGGCCTCCAGAGGGGTCATGCCAGAAAGCTCAGGCCTGGCAATTCTCAGACCCGAGGACTACAAAAACATCTTGCCAGAGTAATCTGTCGATTCGGGCACAGACGCAGAAGGATCACCTTCACTTGCACAGTCCTTTTCTTTTGCTTTTCGTCTTTTCATTTCTTTGATAAAGTAGCAGCAAAAATAGAGGACAACTGAGGGATATCAGTAACCAGGTCTGAGGACCCCATGTGTGCCATTAGGAATTCAGCCCTATGCTCGAGTGTCGCAGCTCTTAATTTACCACACTTCTGACATCTGGAAACATCATGTTAAAACCCCAAAAAAAAAAAAAAAAGTGAGTCTTGTGCGTGATTTGCTTCCCACACTTCAAGCAGATACTAACTTTTCTGAACATTAATAAGAAAGAACTCCCCAATGAGGCACTTATTTGAAACCTGTCAAAACACTAGAGAAAATGTACCGGCCAATGGACTGTGAGCTTCTGGTATGCAGAAACACATCAGACTACATGGTTAGAAAGAACCAAAGATGGCGATAACAAATGCCACTCATACCCCGACGTCCAAACGTCAGCCATCGGATGTCAGTTGGCTAGGGATGTTGAAAAGACTCTAGAAATCAGGCCTGTCACAGGCTTCTGCATGGTAGGAAGACCCAAGGATCAGTACTGCAACACTGGCTACAAAGAACATCTGATAGTAGAAAAGGTACTCTGCAATAAAAAATGCAATCCTCAGACATAATTATGGTGAACTTATATTTAAAGTTCACTGCCACAATGTTCCACCAATCGCACACCAACTATAAAAAGGCTTTGGAGAAGTCCACAGATGGGGCCACCAAGATCAAAGGAGCATACTACGCTAATGACTCTAAAGAGCTTTTTTAAGCCTAGCCATGCTTTCCAGAAATATCAGAAAGCTAGTGATCCCTTAGATTTTATCACGGAGTATATAAACACTTGGGCATGAATGGCGGGCATGAATGGCTGAGTATTTATGAGTTTCCTCTCTGTAACAGAGATAAATGGCAGACCAGGGGTAAATTTACAATTTCCCTTCCACTGATCCAAGTTTCACTTGAATAAGTGCAGGGGAGTTTTGCTTCATATGGATGGAAAGCCTGTTCCATAAAAGGGGTAGCCTCAGACACAACTGTCCCTCCAGCATGTCCCAATTATGTTGCAGGTGAGGTTTAGGTCCTTGGATCAGTTGTTTCTGATGCTACTTGTTTTGCAGATGTACAAAAGGTCTTTTAAGGCTGGACTAGAGGATGATTTGTAGGTCAAGCATATTTTGCAACTCAACAGCCGTTTGGGAGACCTGGTACAAGGATGCTTTGAAGTGGTTTGCATAGGACTTGTTTTCTAAACCTTGTATTCCTTTTGTGAGGAACCACTGTGGACGCTCTAGTTGTTGCATATGACTAGCCAGGTACATGCCAAAGGGGGCACTGAAATTAACAGTGTAGAGTATAATGGAAAGATCTTTGGACCTGCATGCCAAACCCCTGCTTATAAGTTGTGCAATGCAGAATGGTTCTCTTACTATTGTTGACACTATGGTCAAAGGCTAAGTTACTGTTCACTAGTGTTCTCAAATTCCTGACTACTGGGTCTACTCTTAGCAGTGTATCATCAATGCAGTCATTTGCTGGGGTGACTGTCTTACTTTACTGAAAGGTACTATTATGCACTTGGAACGGAGTTTAAGATGGTTTCTATGGCACCACTTAGTCTGTGTCAGGCCTTCTTGGATATTTTTTGGAGGATTCAACGACTGTACCTACTTGCAATGGTCTAAGAACTTCACCAGCCAGAGTTCTCTGACATTTGCCTTAACTTCAGAGTAGCAGATGCCAATGAGGCACTCTGCTAGTGACTTGCCTTTCTCTGGAGGCAGACTCCCCTATTTTAACTCCATGGGTCCTGTCTGTGAGCCAGCTGGCTATCCAGCAGGTGACAGAGGAGCAAGTTCAGGGAGCGTATTTACAATGGTCAAGTGGGGTACTGTGCTGAATACTTTAGCAAAGTCAAGTTAGGCAATTATCACCATCATGTCCTCTCACATTTGAAGGATTTGGTTAAATCATGATTCTAGTTGGTCCAAAAGTTAAAGTTTCATGCTATTAAGGAGACATCCCAGGAATATTATTAGAGTCCATCGATGCACTGTTCTTGGCCTTGCTGAGGGCTTTGAGAGACCTGTTCCCTAGTGACAGATGGTGGAGTTATGGTTATATCCTGAAGGGTGTCCGAGGGTAGGGGTGGGGTAAAACGGGAGCTAAATTTGTTAACCAGTAGATTTGTTATATCTGCCAGCTCACTACAGATGCTTCATTTACAATTAATATTCCATTTGAGATTACAGACATAGCTAAAGAAAGCTTTGTAATTTTCTTTGAACTGGGATGCTATTTTTACCTCATGATTTGTCTTTGTAGATTTGGTGAAACCCATTAGTTGCTTGTTTATATTGCCGATGGTGTTTATACCTTGCCAGGCACTGTACCTTAATTTTCTTCCTTTTGTTGCACCTCCTAATTTTCACAAGGATTTTCTTCCCTTTGTTCTACCAAGGTAGTATGTTGTTTGGGTTAGTCCTGCACTTGTTATGGGTAGATACAGTTCTCTCCAAGCAGCTGCTAAACATGACTATACAGGGCTTTAATGAACGACTCAGCATAGGCGGTGTGTTCTCAGGGTATGGGTGACTTGGAACTTGGAATTTTGTCAAAGTGTTACTTAATGGGAAATTTGCCTTAGAAAACTTCATACAAGTTTCCACCTGATGTTCCAGGTTTTATTTATTTATTTTTTTATTTCAAAGTAAACATCTTTATGGTCTGAGCTGACTAGTGATGATAATAAATCAGGGATTGTGCAACACCCTTCCATGTATGAGAAGATCAGGTCAAGGATATTTGCACTCCAGCAGGCATACGGACTTGCTGGTCCAAGGTATTTGTATTTATCAAGTCCAAGAATCTCTGAGTGTGCATAATACGGACCTTATACAATTCCCAGGCTATAGCAGGTAGTTAAAGTTGCTCGTGTATATGATGTTGGGTTGAACTGGCACTGTCTGCTGCACATTTAAGTAGGTTTTATGGGTTTCGTGGGCGGAGACCTACAGTTTGCAAGGATATGATATAGGACTTTGCCCAGCCTTGAGGTGTGTATGGTTTTGATGAATACAGACACTTTTCCACCATACGTCTCTTCCAGTGCAGTACGTGGTGTAAATGTGTGGAAGGCATTCTAGACTTGCATTGCTAGGGTGCTCTCCGTGGCTTTAAATCAAGTCATAGTAACTGCATAAAAATCTACATTCTCCACGGTAAGGAGAACCTTTAGCCAGGAGTTTCCTGCTTGGGCTCCTGGCACTGAGCAGCAATACCTTTAGATGTTCTTGTGTTGGTTTTGCTATGTTGGAAGGTGGTTGCCAACGTAATGTAAGCCTATGGGGAACAGGTGCAGACTCATTTTTTGGCAAAGAATTATGGTTTGTCAACCATATCCTCCCAGGCTGAAAAATACTGTACCTCCCTGAATGGCAGCAAAAACTAAACCAACTGTTTAAGTCCCCTTACCTTCTGTTTATATGCTACCATCATCCTTGGAGAAGGTAGAATGCTAGGTTCATATAGGCCAGAGACGCACAGAAAACTCCATCATGTCTCTCTTCATACTGAACAGGCAAGTATGTCTCAGGTCACTTACACCTACATGGACTAAGACCAAGTCAAACAACTTGAGAGCCACTTGTGATCCGTCAGATCCTGGCTCCTGAAAAGAAACTGACAGACTCTTTTTACTCAGCCTGGTGCAAGGAACATCTGGGTGTCTCAAAATGGGGCCTATGTTTGCACACTAAATATGAATTACAGCTAATGCCTTATAGAACGTGAAACTTTAAACTACCAAAAACACAACATCGTAAAAGAATTCATCAAATGGCCATAATTGGCCAACAACCAGGAAGAAGGCCCGTTTCTGAAAATGATATCCAACATGTAATGAGCAAAAAAGGTATGAACATTAGACCAAGTGGCAGCTGTACAATCATCATCAATAACTGCTCTGAACCAAAAAGCACCAGACTTAGAAATTGAATGGGTTTTAGGTTATTTTAGCAAGGTTAAACCTCTTGAAAAGTACACATGAGAAATACAATCTGTTATCCATCTGGCTATTGCAGTTTTTGAAACTTGATTTTCGCAACTGGTTATTGGAAAAGAAACAACTGGTCAGTTTTTCTACAATTTTTTGCCCTATGAAGATAAAAACGAAGTTACCTATGTACCTCTAAAAGGTGAAGCATGTATTTTCCTTTATGGCCAAACTTAGGAACAAAAACTAGCAAGTTGACAAACTGATTGATGTTCGACTCTGAGGCAACTTTGAGTAAAAAGAAAGAATTAGTATGCAAGGTAACCCTGTTCTTGATGGGCAATCAAATAAGGTGGTTTTTGAAGAGAACACTTGCAGTTCATAGACTCACCTCGCAGAAGTTATAGCTACAAGAAAGACTGTTTTCCATGAAATAAATTTAACATCTGCTACAGCAGAAGGCTCAAATGCTGATTGTACTAAACTTTGTAATACAACAGTAAGGGGTCTAAGTAAAAAGGTACCCTTAAAAAATGGCTTACATAATCTGGATGAAGCTAAAGGGAAAGCATAATCTCAAATGTGGAAGTTAGAGATGGCTGCCAGCTGAACTTTGATGGTGGAGAAACTCACACCATCTTCAAAAACAGCGGTAAGTAAATCTAAAACGGCAGGGAATAGAGCAGTGAAAATATCCAATTCTCTCTGCTGAGCCCAAAAAGAAAACCTTTTCCATTTACTTTTACAAATCTTTCTTGTAGAGGGCTTCTGAGATGAAACTAAAATTTGGCGAACAGGAGAGGAAAGTTTGGAATGTCTAGCCATCATTGGAATTGAAGAAACCACGAGGTCAACCTGAGACCTGCAATGTCTGGATGAGTCATCCCTGATGGATGTGCAAGGAGGTCTGGACTGTGGTCCAGTGTCCAAGGAGGACACAGTAGATGAGACCATAGGAAGGGAAACCACACTTGCAGAGGCCAAAAGGGGGCAATGAGGATTACCTTGGCACTTCAACCAGAGTGCTTTCTGAAGGAATTTGGAGATTAGTGGCAGAGGAGGATAGGCATAAAGAAGACCGGATGGCCAAATGTGGATCACAGCATCTCTCGGTGGCTGCCCCTGTGGAGGAATTAGGGAAAAGAACCTTAAAAGAACAAGAGAGAAAACCACCGTCACTGCTACAAAACTTCAAGAACCTCCACGAGTCAATATTAGCAAAGAACCTGCTGCACTTCTGGAGGGGAAAGGCAAACAGATCGCAGCAAGGTTTATCCCATTTGTGGAAGATCATGTCTGCACTAATGGAGAGAGTCCACTCATGAGGCATCAGGAGAGTTCTACTCAGCTTGTCTGCTAGAATGCTGGAGTTCCCCAGTATGTGCATCGCTATAACAAAATGGTTTCAGGAGATCACCCACTACCAAACTCTCATGGCTTCTTGGCAAACGGCAGGGGGGGGGGGGGTAAGCTCTGGTTCCCCCTTGTTTTACTGATGTACTAAACTGACACATTGTCTGTTTGGCTAGCAATTGTCCCTAGAGGAAGAGAGCTCTGAAAGGCTTGCAATGCTAAAAGGACCACTCTCATATCCAAGCCATTTGTATGCAATTAAGTCTCTTCAGGGGACGATGTGCCTTGAACAGTCCGCCCCCCCAAAAAATGTCACCCACCCCAACTGGGAGGCATCCATGGTCAAAGTGGCATTTGGGGGAGGAAGGATAAAGGGACATCCTTGATAAATCTCACTGCAGTGAATCCACTACAGTAGGGAGTCCTTGTAAACTTGAGATAGTTTTGCAGGATGTTGCAAGGGCTGTTGAAGAAAGAACCATTGTATTGCCACAGCCCACTGGAGGATTTGCATATGAAGATGAGCAGTAGGCATCAAGATAACTGCAGCAGTCAATCTACCCATAGGCTTTGAGAATCAGTTTTGCTAGGGGAGAGGAGAGAGAAAGAACCAGTCAGAATTCTCGCCTTGCGATCGCATGTCAATTTTGTGGTGACAGTGAGACGACTGACCATATCTAGATGAGCCCCTATAAACTCCATGACTTGAACGGGTTGAAGGTGAGACTTTGAAAAACTGATGGTGATTCCTTGAGAGTAGCATAATTGGAGTAAGTAATCCCTGACTTTTTCTATGAGTTGCCTGGTTGATGTGGTGAGGAGCCAGTCTAAATAAGGAAACACCATGAATCCATGCAGTTTTAGATAGGCTGCTATCACTGTCATGCATCTGGTGGCCACCCTGGTGGCTGTAGTGAGACTAAAGGGCATGGCTCTGAACTGAATGGCTGGCTCCCAAACAGAAGTGCAGGTCTAAGAGTGTCTGTTCATTTTGATGTGAGAGTATGCGTCATGAAGATCTACACAGCACCTCCAGTTATCTCTCCATAACAGAGGGAGAATGGACTGAAACGTGACCATCCAGAATTCGGAGTTTTTTTTACACAATGGTTCAGACAACTGAGGTCCAGGATAATTCTCAGGTCCCCTGTTTTCTTTGGTACTAAAAAAAGAACCTCGAGTAAAATCTAGATCTTTTGTCTGGTGGGACCTCTTGGATGACTCTCTTGTTTAACAGCTTTTGAATTTCCAGAGCCACTGACTCACACTGATTAGGTGGAACATTGGGGAGACTTTTTTCATTGAGGGAATTAGTGAAATATCCTCTGGATATGATTCTTTGCACCCATGTATCTTTTGTGATGGCTGCCCAGGCTTTTGGGTGCAAAGGCCCCTGACGGTCTCCAGAGAAAAACAGTCTGTCAACCTTTCAGAAGTGCTGAAAGGGTCTGTCCGAGAAGGAATCTCAGAACCCTTGATTTTGCAGACCCCCTCTGTCGTGTGGGTGGTGTCTTCCACTGTTATTTCCCCCTCTGCCTCAAGAAGAAAAATCTCCTTGTGACTGTTGAAAAAGTCCTTGAGATTTCTGAAACCACATCTGATCACTGCACTTATTTCTAGAAAAAGGTCTCCAAGGTGCAGAAAAAGAATTTCCACTGCAGACAAGGTCTTTCCATCTTGCTCACTATGGGAAAGGGTCTCTAACAGTGGGCCCAAACAGAGAAGATCCATCAATGAAGCATTATGAATGACACTAAAGGGTTCTGCAAGTCAAACAATCGCATCCAGGCATGCCTCCTAATGGCTATGTCTTTACCTGTGTCCTGTGAGGAACCTTCAGCTGCATGAATGATTAACCTCATGGACGCATTCAATATAGACTGTAGGGTGGCCATTTGTGGAGAATAGTTCTCCTCCTCCGCAGACATGGACCCAGGGATACGGTTAGAGAGTTTCTTAATCAAGTCCCTTTGTAATCTAGTAAATGTATCAGGTAGTTTAGCAAACTTAAGACAAAGATCGCTGAGGTTTAAACTCACTTCCTGTACCTGTCCAACACCCTAGACTCTCTATTAGGGGCACAGACAGAGGAGCTCTGCTCAGCCAGCTCCTTTTTGGTGGCTGCCGCAACAACCATGGCATCCAAGGGGATTCACATACTCCACTATTGTCTGTCTGCAGGTGGTCCAAGAATCTTAGCTGGACTCCTATGAATTTGTTCGTTGCAGTCCTGTTCCCTCCATGCCCAGGAGACAAGATCTATAAGCTCATCCACCAGGGAGGGGGGGGGGGGTAACCCAAGATGTGGATGGGCCAGACCCGAAGGCTTCTAGGAGCAGTGACTCCTCCTGGGAAGGGGTTTGGGAAGACCATCCACTTTTTGGGCGTAGGATTTCTAGAATATCTCCAAAGTAGACTTCTTCGGGTGGAGATCTAGAAAATTCTTCCCTTTCACTGAAATCTGTATCTTCAGTCAAAAATTCCTGAGGGGACTCCAAGTGCCTCCTTTTGCACAACCTCTTTTGGGTGACCTCTTCAGTGGGGTGTTCTGGAAAGGTATCAGAAGAGGTGGGGAAGTTCCCTAACTGGAATCGCCTAGAAGCTCATGGTTTGGCTGTCTCTGTGGCATAGGATGAAAAGACTCGCACACAGGAACCAAAAAGGATCCTATGAGGCAAGAGTCAAGGTCTCTCTCAGTTGAGAGAATACCCTCTCCACCATCTGAAAGGCAGAAGGACCAAGAGAAGCCAAGGCCAATCTGAGCTGAGATGAAACACTGATCAGACAATCCAGGGCCCTCCACTCCAAGGGAGGAGTCAGAGCCGAGCTATCAAGTGCCGAGCCCATGGTTCTGAAAGCTTCAGAGTCAAAGTCATTCCCTCAGATCCGATGCTTCAGCTCTGAGACACATCCTGCTTAAGGGAAGTCAGATCTGAATGGATCAGGGATGTAGTCAGACTTGATAAAAGCATCTTCAGATCTGACAGTTTGAATCTTGGAGATCTCGGATCAGAGGGCTCTGAAATAGGTCAGGCTGAAGATGTAATGTCTGCGAGGGAGGTTTCAGACTCATGGATCCGATGGGAGACAGAGATGGTAAGACCCCATCTGGATCTGTGTTCTGAGAAATTTTCTCATCATTCTATCCACTTTTGCTTCGGAAAGAATTTAGGAGGATCTGACTGAATAGGAAGTGGAAGGAGGTCGAGAAAACTTTCTAGGAGTCTCCTGTAGGAAAGGAGATCTTAGTGAGGGAGACACTGACTATGGAGAGCAGCGGGGGTTTCACAGCTGAGGAGTCACTGAAGTAGCAGACTTCAGATCTGAGGGTTTCGGCTCAGAGTGTTTGGATTTCTTAGCTGAAGGCTCTGAAGTCAGAGCGGATTTGGGAGACCTGACAGGAAAATGCCTTCTATGCTTCCCGGGCTCCATGGACTTTAATTTCTGAGAAAGAGTTTGAATCCCTGAAGTAAAAACAGTAGACGAAGGTATGACAGCAAGGAAAAAGCCTTCAAGCACTAGCTTATTTTGACGATCGCTGACGGCTCTGGCGTTGAAACCAGCATAAATAGTATAAGAGGTCGCAAGGTGGGAAGGGCCTAAACAATAGATGCACTCCCTGTGGGCATCCGAGTTGGGTATCCTGTGTCCACAGGAAGTACACTTTTTAAATCCAGTAGGCTTGTCAGCCAGAGATGAAAACTAAGTCCAAAAAGAGAATTACAAGAAAGATTTTTTTTAAAATATATGTTCCAGTAAAGAAAAGTTATACCAGCAATGGTGGTAGTAATAATAATAATACCTTACAGAGAAGATAAAGTAAAGAAAAGGAAAATACCAGCGATGGTAAAGAAAAAATACTAAATGATGGTAAAGAAAGATAAATTAGCCTAGCGGCTAGAGAGAGAATACTATAAAGAAGTTTTAAACAAGAAAGTTAAACTCTTAAGTTTTTTACTCACTATCCCAAAAAAAATAAAAAAAATGTTCAAGATGTTGAGCTCAAGACAGCGCAATCCCAACCAAATCGTTACAGCAGCAAATGAGGTCTGGGGTACTGCACTGGTCAGGGGCATTATGAGTAAAGGGAGGAGCAAGACAGTTGAATACTAAAATCTAGACAAAAAAGTGGCTGAGTCGGATCAGAGGGTCAGATTTGAGATCCATTCCTTGAGGAACAAATGAAAATGAAATCAGATCTAGAGTATAACCCCTGCCCAGTTCCTAGAAGTCTAATTCTGCAGCTCCTTTTACACAGCACAATCTTGGCTAGTAGTAAGCATTACAGTAAGATGGCCTGACCTCTAGTCAGAACACTTTCTGTGTAAGAACCCAAGTGTTGAAAGGCATGGCTATTATGACAATGTACAAAGCCTACTAGTCCCTTACGATGGCTCTCCAAGCTGGTGCAAACTCTAACACACATCTATCTGACGCTTCAGATAACAGGATTCTGCCTGTTATGTTCATCCTCTTGGGTGACTTACAAAGGAATTGGAAAAGAAACACACAGGACCGTAGGATGGTTTAATGCTTCAAGGCATTATGCAGCCTACAATATGGCTAAATCTTCGTTCTGTGGTTTACACATCTTGGAAGAAGATGTGAAGACTAATAAACAAGATAGGAGAGATTAAAGAAATCTTCCATAGTAGAGATGGTCTGCTCCCTCTAAAAGGGAATCCTAGACTCCATTACCACCAGTTGTAGGCTCCTAAGCAAGGGACAGCCTGTGACCAAAGCACACTGTGTGCTGGGCAACATAGAATCCATGTGCACACCTAATACAGATGGAGCAAAGGGATAGCTTGTTTCAGATGATGCTCTGTAACAGCACATTCTCACAAATGCATCTCCAGCTTCCATGAAACATCCATTTGAAGTCTATTCCTTAAAGGATGATATTTAACATAGGATTATTTGAAAGTTCCCTCCTCATCTGGGACCTGACAGCCTAGCCAGGCCTGGAGGGGGAGATCTTCGCTGATGAAAGCCTCGATTACTGCTTATTTACAACCAGATGATTAAATTCTTCTGCAACAATTCTCAGCCTATCAGCCTGGGGACAGGCAGCACCTACACCCATGGATGCACACCCCAAACAAAAGTGAAGCCTCCTCTGATCTCCACTTACGTAGCCAAGATGAAGGGCTGGAATGGACTTTTTTTTTTTTTTTTTGCTTTACTTCTTTTATTTTCCCCACCTTATGTCTTGCCACCAGTCCCTCTTAGCCATGAATGACAGGTGGTCTGGTAGAATTTCACTGTGATCTTTCAAGTAAGTCCACCCTCACAAGGGAGAGAATGACCCCCATGGCCTATGATATCTAACATGTGCAATTCTCCTTAACATAGTTGAGAGCTGGGCCAGGCTTCATGTAAATAGCCAGGGGCGAGTAAATTGTTTATTTTACTAGTTATTATTTTTCACTAAATGTATATTCTACAGTTTTACACAGAACTATGCACAAACTAAGAACAGAAACACTCCAAGGAAAAGCAAACCAACATTTCCTTTAAAAAAGTGAATCCTCATTTTTCATTACCTACCTCTTGGCAAATCGAATTAATGTCAGCTCCAGAAATTTTGTCAGGTCTAGCAACATCTGTAACATAACAAAGTTAAGGAAGTAACAGTTCTATCAGTAAGAGCCTGAAAGAGCAGTACAGTGTATCTGTGTGTCACATAATAGATGAATTTAAGACCTTGCTCAGTAACCAATTTGATTTCAAACGTATAACTATACAATTGCAATTGCTGTACTTAAACATAAGCCAATACGCTATAACTTACTGCATAAATCACTCATGTTCTACTTACTGTAACAAAGTGTTTGAATTCCAATAAAATGTCAACATTTTCCATTTATATCTCTAAACCATCGACACAATTTTGCCTGGATCATAGCTGTAAAAGGTCTGCCTGCCCAGTTAACAAATGGAAGGAAAGAAATAAGGAAATAAAAACCAAACAAAGCAGTTTGGTATTAAATAAGGTCAAGCACTGAATACAGTGCTGCTTAACATTATCACAGTGAAGTTTATGCATTAAAAGCTAAACTTAATTCAAAGAGGAAACACGGTTCACAATTGGACTGAGAATGTTAAATCATGGCCAGATGTGCCACTGGGCAAAGTAAGATACTGTGTTCTAATTTAGGGAGCTGTATCACAAAAAAGATACATAAGCAATATGGAAGACAGTTGCACTGAAGTCCTAGTTAGGTGTAGTGATGTAAAAAGTCAACAGCAGAATGTGTTCAGAAACTGTACAGATGAAGGTGCTAATGGGCAAAATTATCTATGGAGTAAACTTTCTAATGAAACACTGAACAGTTCTTAAATTCTCTTCACAATCATTTAAAAAATGACTGCCAATTTCATAATACTAAAACACTAACATGCTTAACTGAAAAGTCATTTCCAAAACAATTTAACAAAAGTGCAAGTCTTCATTATGAAGTATCTTCAGTATCAAAAATTTTTAGTCCAGACTACAAAGACTACTCTATTATATTTAATTTTTGTTACTCATTTAACTAGCAATGGATTTACCAATGGCAGTCAGTTGATATAACCTATCTTCAATACCTTTATAACAAAATGAAAAAATAGATTCAAAAGCATTTTTTTTTGCTTTATATTTGCCTTTTTATACCAGGTGCAGCTCATAAGTAAAGGACAGTATCTGATAAAAAAACATTCCACCTTCCAAAAGCATCTACTGAAAGATGAGACACAAACTCATCGTGTAGGTATTGCAAGTTATGCCATAACGATAAAAAAGTTAATTTTAAGAGAGACAAGCAAATACTGCCGAGAAATAAAAAGTCAAATAAATCACAACAATGAACAAAGAAGATTTAGAGTTAATCAGGTAAACCCAGTACGAAAGGCCTATTTTCAGGGTAATTTAGGGCAACTGTTTAGTTAAGGGATTTACAAATCGTACAGCAAGCAACGGAGACTAGGAAATCAAACTGTACTACAGGGTGAAGCTTATCTCAGCCCAGTGTCTTAATTCTTTGTGCTGAAATCCCAAAGAAATACTTTGTTAGAAATAGATACATTTAAAAGCAGGGTTCTGCAGTGGGTATCAAATATAAGCCGCAAGTCAGGCTCAAGAAAATTCAACTATTCCTGCAGAAAACTTCAAGTGGACTACCATCTGGATGAGCATCAATGAACATATATGGTCATATACTTCAAAATGTGGAGGCCACCTATTTCATAACAAATGTTCTTCCATGGAAAAAAAGGAGCATGCTGTACTGAAAAGGACCTGCTCCAGGAATCCAAGAAAATAACCCTGCAGAAAAGAAGAGCAGGAATCTTATATCTGGTGGAAGTCTTTTTTAAAGATGCAGATATGAGATTACACACCATACAAATTGATCTTCAGAAGGACATAATGCAGTGAGACAAACATATGGATAGCTGTACTTAATGTTTTTCTTTAAAACTATGAGCTTGATTGCTTGAGGCTCACATGCCGTCTGGCTCAGGTTCATTTACGACTCAAAATTCCCAGATTTTGTCCTACTCTAACAGAGGATGTATCTATTTAAAAAATTAGATACACACACATTATAAAACTATAAACTTGAAATTTACTTACCAAAAAAAAAAAGTGTTATGTACTTACCATAACTTGGCATCTGTGTTACCCTATATCACTATTCATCACTCTTGGGTCTTGGATCCGAGCAACTTTACAGACAGCTTCTAGGCTCGAGCTCCTCCCACTGTCATGATCCCTCGCTGTCCTCTAACCCCTCAGATAGAGTTTTCCCTACGCTAGATAGCAGCTAAGAAAGACCTTGACCACCAGACAGGACATCTCCACATCCTCTAAATCCTACAGGATGGGGGATAGAGGGACGGATAGTGATGAATAGTGACGCAGGATAACACAGATCCCAAGTTACGCCAAGTACATTACTCTTTATCTGATGCTATCCATGTCACTATTCCTCACTCTTGGGTCAGAGTCCCCAGCTACCCTAAATCCTGGGAGGCCTCATAGAAAGACTTGCTGAAGAAACCCTATTCCTGGAGACAACATCAAGTTTGTCGTGACTAACAAAAGTGTGAGGAGAAGACCAGGTGGCTGCCGTACACATGTCATCTACAGAATGACAGGCAAGATAGGCAGCTGACATAGCCACTGACCTAGTGGAGTGAGCTCTAACTGGCCCTGGTAAGGATAAACCTTTGGATGAATAAGCAAAGGAAATGTACATTGAAATCCAACGGGCGATAGCAACTTTGGACCTGGCCCTTCCTGTTGAGAAAGAATGCCACAAACAAATGGTCAGACCTGTGGAAACTCTTCATCCTATCCAAATAGAAATGCAGTTGGCTATGCACATCTAGAGTATGCAAAACATATTCCCCTTTATTGGCAAAATTTGGAAAGAAGACTGGCAACTGGACTGACTGATTCAAATTTGCTTCTGTAGCAACCTTAGGCATGAACGCAGGGTTAGTTTGAAGGGCCACTCTGTCCTTATGAAAAAACATAAAAGGCAGTTTAATAGAAAGAGCCTGCAACTCCAAAACTTTTAGTTGACTTTATGGCTACAAGAATGGCTGTCTTCTACAACAAGAACTTGGTATCACAAGTGGCAGGTTTGAACGGACTCTGTGTGAGAGACTGCAGCAACAAGGAAAGGTCCTAAGGAGTGGAAGGATCCTTGACAGGAGGTTGGGCATAAAAACCTCTTTTAAAAAGGTTTTACACAAGCAAGAGGAGAAGGCGGGTTCCACACAAACATGGAAGCTGGAAATAGCTGCCAAATGCAATTTGACAGTCGATAAGCTGGCTCCATCCTGCAACAGCAAAGACAAGAACAACAAGATATCTGAAATGGAAGCCAAAGCAGGACTGAAATTGCACTGCCTAGCCAAAACAGAAAACCGTTTCCACTTACTGGCGTAAATCTTTCTAGTGGGAGCCTTTTGAGAGACCAGGATAATGTTTTCAATGGGAGAAGGTAGCCCGGGCTGGTTCAGGATTACTGGAATTGGACAAACCATGCTGTCAGACAAAGCATCTGTAGGTTGGGAATCGGAAGCTGAGAAGGATCGGAAATTACATCAGGAAAGGAATCTAGCACCCAAGGGGGGTACTTCAAGTACGACCGAAGGGGAAATCACACCTGCCAAAGCCAAAAGGGGGTGATGAGGATCAAGGTGGCCTTTAGGTGATGAGCTTTCTGTAGAGCTCTTGGACGGCACGGGAGGATAGGCATAAAGAAGACCCTGGGGCCAATCGTGGACCAGAGCATCCTGGGGGACATCCCATTTGGAGGAATCCGGGTGAAATACTGGCTGCCTTTGTGGCTGAGAGGGGAAGCAAAGAGATTGCAACTTGGCTGACCCAAGTGAAGGAAGATTTCTTTCGCCACCGAAAGATTCAAGGACCACTCGTGAGGACTCAGAATTGCCTTGCTGAGTCTGTCCATCAGCACAATGGACAGCCTGAGAATATGCATTGCAATGATCAAGCGCCCCAAGGACATCTCCCATTCCCACAGTCTCATGGCCTCGCAACAAAGCGGATATGAATGTGTGCCCCCTTGCTTGATGTACCACACAACCAAGATGTTGTCCGTGTGAACTACAAAATGGTGCCTAGAGAGAGGTAGTCCTGGAAGGCTTGCAACGGGAGGAGACCCGCCCTCATCTCCAGGACGCTGATATGCAGTTTGGTCTCTGCTTTGGACCACATGCCTTGGATTGCCTTTCCCTGAAAATGCCCCCTCACCCCAACAGGGAAGTGTTCGTGGTTACTTTGGTGCTGTGGGGAGGAAGAGAGAATGGTCTGCCTGTACTCTGGAGTGAGGTGGATCGGAGTCGTCATACGATGAACCAGGGAAGACCACTGAACCACTAGAGTCCAATGCGGAACCCTCATGTAGAACCTGGCTAAGGCAAGAGGAAGATCGCCACCGCCATGGAACCTAAGGCCCTGAGAACAAGATGTGCCTGGGGATGAGACAGATCGAAAAGACATTGAACATGAGATCTGATGAGGTGTACCTGGCGGAGCAGGAGCACCGCAATCTCTGACACAGTGTCCAACTGAATCCTGATGAATTCCAGATTTTGGGAAGGAAATCCGGTTTGAGTTGGGAGATTCACTGTAATGCCCAATAGGTCAAAAAGCTGGAGTAGGTACTGAGAGGCAGTGTCCAGACGATGCTTCATGGGAGCTGTGAGGAGCCAATCATTGAGGTAAGGAAACACTTGGAATCCCTGCAGTCTCAGATGAGCTGCAACTGCTGTCATGCACTTAGGGAACACCTGGGAGGCTGTGGCGAGACCAAAGGGCAGGGTCCTGAACAGGTAGTGACTGGCCCCTACACGAAAGCAGAAAGATCTCCTGGAGCATCTATTATATGATAGCACTCTACCTGGAGATCTACGAGCACACCCAATCGCCCTTGTGCAGAGAGACGATGGACTGGACAGTGACCATCTGCAACTTTGACTTCTTGATGTATAGACTGAGATTGCTGAGGTACAGGATTTGACACAGTTCCCCCATCTTCTTTGGCACCAAAAAGTGACAACAAGTTCTGGATTTTCATGGTCACAGGGGGACCTCTTGGATGGCTCTCTTTTGAAGAAGCTTGAGCACTTCTTTTTGAGCTAGCTCCCTCTAATGTGGTGGTGAGGTGGTGCATCGGGGAGGTATCTCCTGACTGGAGGAGGAGATGGGGAAAAGGGACTAGAATAACCCCTGGAAATGATGTTTAGCACCAACAAAAATTTGTAATACTTGCCCAGACCAAAGGGTGCAGAGACAATGACCCTTGACGGAATCCAGGGTAGGACAGTCGGGCAGTAATTTGGGAGTGCTGCTGGGGCTTCTCAGAGAAGGGCTCCCCGGAGCCCTGATTTTTGCAGACCCCCTCTGCCCCTTGGGCAGCATCTGCCATTGAACCCCGCCTCCCACCCGTCCTCTGGAGGGCGGCTCATCTTCAGCGTCCTGGAAGGCAGACTGCTACTTGGGAAAAAACAAGTTATGTACTCACCATAATGCTCCATCTGAGTTATTGCTCTTCATTTGTCTTCAACCTGTGGGTAACTCTGATCCGGGACGGATCAGGCAATGCCGCATTTCCAATATCTGATCCGAGCTCCAAGCTCCTCCCCTACCCATAATGCCGCTATCTCCCTCCTCCATTCAGACTGAGTTTGCTGCTATCCATAGCATCCCCAACCTGACCCAAGATCTTATCCCATAAAAATAGGTCTCCAGAAGCATGAAGAGAACAAAGGTATGCCAACGTGGTGACTATATCTCTTCTGGCCAGGCCACCACACAGCCCACATAAGGCGGGGGGGGGTTGGAGACAAATGAAGAGCAACAACTCAGATGGAATGTTATGGTGAGTACATAACTTCTTTATCTGAAGTTGCCTTCATTTGCTCTTCAACCTGTGGAACAGAGTCCACAGTTACCAAACACCTGAGAGGCCCTCATTGAAGGATATTCCGGAGCATGGCAGAGTCAAAGGATGCCCTGTTCCTGGACAGAATGTCCAACTTGTAGTGTGAAAGGAAAGTATGCAAAGGTGCCCGAGTAGCCTCAGAGTAAATTTCATCAAATGAAACTTAACCAGAAGGCAGCTGAAGTAGCCACAGATCTAGTCGAATAGATTCATAGGTTCATAGGTGTGTACTAGGCTAATAGCCCTGGAGCCTTTACAAGCCTAGCTCATAGAGCCTTTACAAGCCTAGCTCATAGGATTACCCTTGCATGTTGTCACCCGACCTTAGTTCCGAGTGTCTCTCGTCGAGTAAAGCCACTGGAGTGATCCCTGGGGTGAATTTTCTATTTCCCATCCATTCATCAAGATTTCTCTTGAAGAGGGCCAGTGAGGTGCTCTGCTTGACATGTATGGGAAGTCTATTCCATAGCATGGGCAGTCTGTGGGATATGAACAGGTCTCTCCAGCATGTTCTGTTGATTGTGGTAATGGGTTTGAGGTCTCTGGAGTGTGTGGTGTGGAGGGATTGGGATTTCTTTAGATGTAGCATTTCTAACAGAGCTGGGTCAGACATGGCTTTGTAAGGGTTGGGAGGGTGGCCTAATGGTTAAGGTGTTTGACTTACAAACACAAGGTGCAGGGTTTGAATCTCACAAGGGATAATTGGCTAGGCTTCAAATGGCTCACAAGGGCAGTTAGCTTAGTACTAATCTATGAACCTATGAACTTAAGTCAAGCAGAGATTGCCTCTTAGTAGGCGATTTGAGAAAGAGACTAGTTGGGAGTTTTTTTGAGTCTGTCCATATAGAACAAATGTTTAAGGTCTAGGATCCTCTTTGTGGGGTACTTTTGCAGCCTCTCCAGTTGTTGCAGGTGTTTAGTAAGGTACATGCCAAATGGGGCATTGTACTCAATGAGTGGCCTAATGAGAGAGGAGTAGAGGAAGACAATGACCTCTTTCTTCCTGGATGCAAACCCCTTAGAAATGAGATGCACCACATAGAAGGTCTTTCTGACCACAGTGGCAATGTGGTGGTCAAAAGAGAAGTTGCTGTCAACCTGTTCCCAGATCTCTTATAACACCTTCTGTGTTCAGTGGACTAACATCGGTGTGGTAACTCATGGGAACTGAATTTTTCCTAAACGGGATGACAACATTTTTTTGGCATTGAGCTTAAGGCCATGGCTCTGACACCAGTCATTGGTCTCAGTAAGGCCTTTCTGTAAGATGTCATCACTTGGGGAATTAATAATAGCTCCAACTTGCAATTGTCTGAGAACTTTGTCAGCCAGAGTCCCTTTGTGTTGGTCTGGACTTCAGAGAAGTAGATACCAAACAGGAAAGGACCAAGGACTGAACCCTGTGGGACTCCACTCATGACTTGTCAGCAGCCTGACTTGGAGTAAGCTACTTTCACACTGTGGGTTCTACCTGTGAGCCAGTACACAACCCATCTAGTGATATAGGGGTTGATGCCTAGCTTAGTGAGTTTTTCTAGGATTCCTGAGTGGGGAATGGCAAAGGTCTTGGCCAGATCAAGGTAGGCTGTATGAACCACCTTGCCTTCATCCACAGCTCTGGTGACTGACTCAAAGAAGTTGACCAAGTTGAGCAGACATGATCTACCCTTCAGAAGACCAAACTGTGTTGAATCCAGAGTCTGGAGATTCCCTAAATCCTTATTAGATCCACGATGATGTGTTCCATAGCTTTGCATATCAGACTCGTCAGGCTAATGGGGCAATAGTTCCCAGGGTCTGTAGTCGCTCCTCCTTTATGGAGAGAGATGACTAACAGTGCACCGTTCAGTAGGGACAAAGCCTGAGGTGAGGCTGTGACTGAACAGGGCACACAGGTGAGGTGCCAGTTTACTCTTGTAGTTCATGTAGAACACAGCCAGGGATATTTTCAGGTCCCACAGAAGCTGTATTCTTGGCCTTGAACAGTGCTGTTTTAACATGTGCAGCAGTAATACTGAGTGCCTGGAAATCTACTGGTATTGTGACTGGTCCTTTGGGGGGGGGGGGGGCACAGGGGTAACATTGGCACTGAATCTGTCGGCCAGTATATTGGCAATATCTGTTGGCTCTGTATAGGAGGTTCCATTTTGCAGTACCTCAGAGCAAATCTGGGTATTGCCATGGAGATTCTTTACATAACTATCAAGACCTTGTGGTTGTCTTTACTATCTGCTGCAATTCTGTTTTCATAGCTAGTTTTAGAAGATTTGATAAGGGATCTCAACTTTTTGTTGAGGTTAAGGGAGTTTTTCTAGTCTTGGGACGTCACCTTATTCTGCATCAGTTTCCTTCTTCTGCTGTAGAGTTTTTTTTGTGGCAGGGGACCACCAAATTGGATTCCTTTTTTTGGAGGAGAGTGTCTTGGTTCTATTAGGTATGGCAAGATCCATGCATTTGTGTACGTGTTCTTACAGTGCACTGGTGTATGATTCGGCGGTCATGCAACTATTCTCCATTTGCATGGGTGCTGTGAAGTTAGCCACCTCTGTTTTTAGGAGCCCAAAGTTAGCTTTGGAGAAGTTTTTCATGGTGGTTACCTTTGCGGGGGTGGGTGGGTAGGAGAGATGTGGATTTCCAAGGTGATTAGTTTGTGGCTGGATCTAACCAGGGAGGAGTTGACTATTGGTGTATAGCAGGATATTCCGGAGCATGGCAGAGCCAAAGGATGCCCTGTTCCTGGATAGAGAATGCACCTTAAGATGATCTGGTGGGGGTAAACTTCTAGCTGAATACACCAGAATAATACAGTGAGAAATCCAACAGTGAGAAATCCAATGAGCAGTGGTGACCTTCGATACAGGTTTCCTTAAAAAAGGCTTAAAGTAGGAAACAAAGAGCTGATCAGACTTACGGAAAGATTTAATCCTATGCAAGTAAAAACTTAACTTGTCTATGAACATCCAACAAGTGCAATTCGTACTCTCCCTTATTCTGAAAATTCGGAAAAAAACAGGGAGATTAATTAACTGATTAATGTTGGATTCCGAAGCCACTTTGGGAAGGAAAGAGAAGTTAGTGCACAAAGACACTCTTGAAAGATCATATAAGGAGGTTTGATCGATAATGCTTGAAGTTCCCGAAACCCTTTTGGCTGATGTAATGGCAATCACGAAAGCAGTTTTCCATGACAAGAACTGTAGATCCACTGAAGCTGCAAATTCAAAAGAGGAAGAGGCAAGAGCTTGCAGAACCAGGTAAGATCCCAAGGAGGCGTTGGGTCCTTAATTGGTGGCTGAAGCAAAAAGGTACCCTTAAGGCTTTGCAAAGCTTAGAAGCTAGAGAAGCTGTGTTGTCACCTACATGAAAGTTAGACATAGCTGCCAGTTGGACCTTGACCGTAGAAGTAGCAGTGCCTTGATGTAACGTGCTTGCCAAAAATTCTAGAACTGCTGGAACTGGAGCAGTAAAGGGATCTAGATCACACAGAGATGCCCAAATTGGGAAATGCTTCTACTTGCTGGAATCAACCTTCCTTGTAAAAGATTTATGAGCTGCAACTAATACCTTTTTGACTGGTGATGATAACCTGGGAGTCCCGACTATCATGGGAACTGGAGCAGCCAAGCAGTGAGCCTCAGACTGACCAGATCTGGGTGAGGAATCCCTGAGTGATGAGAAATGAAATCCAGAGTTAGATCTAATGTCCAGGGGGGGGGGGGCACACACTATGCGAGACTACAGAGAAGGGAACCAGACCTGGCAAAGCCAGAATAGGGCAATGAGGATGACTAAGCTCCCCAGCCTGCGAGCTTTCTGAAGGAATTTCAGGATCAGAGAGAGAGGAGGATAAGCATACAGAAGATCGGATGGCCAAGCATAAACCAAAGCATCTCTGGGAGCTTCCCAGCGAAAAATTCACTGCACTTCCCATTGGAAGGAGAGGAGAAGAGATCCTAGCAAGGCTGACTCCACTTTAGAAAGATCTGTTTCGCTACTAAAGGAATCAGACACCCCTCGTAAGATGTCAGGATAGACCTGCTGAGCCTGTCCGCTAGAATGTTGGACCTCCCCAGAATGTGCGTGGCCACCAGAAAAAATGGACAGTGGAGATTGCCCACTCTCATGGCTTTATGACACTGGGGATAAGACCCGGTTCCCCCTGCATGTTGATGTATCAGACTACAGAAATATTGGCTGTCTGGATGGCAATCGTCCCTAGAGGAAGATGGGCATGGAGAGCTTGCAATACTAGGAGTACCTCCCTCATCTCCAGGACGTTGATATGCAATAGAGTCTCGAGGGGAGACCATGTGCCTTGGACTGTCCTTCCCAAGCAATGCCTCTCCCACACGAGTAGGGAGGCGTCCATGGTCAAAGGGGCAGGAAGAATAAAGGGGCGACCTCAAAGAATATCCTGGGATTGAATCCACCAAAGAAGAGAATCCCTGCATGTCTGAGATATGCAAATAGGGTGGGACAATAGGAGGTCTAGCAGGGACCACTGAAACGCAAGGGTCCACTGAAGTACCCTCATGTGCAACCGCACCTTGGCACGAGGGTGATTGTGGCCGCCATGGACGCCAATGCCTGTAAGACCAATTCTGCTGTCAGCAACTGAGCATGAAGGATACACAAAACATGGTGTGTTAGGGACTGAAGTCTGTCTGAGGTTAAAAATACCTTGGTCTGAATTGTATCCAACAGAGCCCAAGTGAAATCCAGAACTTGAACCGGAGTCAGTAGGGATTTGTTGAGATTTACGGTTATGCCCAATTGGTGGGCTGTTTGGAGAATGTAATCCCTGGCTTGGCAAAGTCGATGCCTGGAGAGGGCAGAAAGGAGCCAATCATCTAGGTAGGGGAAGACCTGGAAGCCCTGTAGCCGCAGGTGAGCAGCTACCATTGCCATCACTTTGGTGAACACTCTGGGGACTGTGGTGAGACCAAACAGTAGCGCTCTGAACTGGTAATCACTGGCCCCCAACAGAGAGCATCTGCCCATTTTGATGTGGTAGTACATGTCCTGAAGGTTGACCGGGCACATCCAGTCTTTCTCCTGCAGGAAAGGCAGGATAGACGGGAAAGTGACCAATCCGGAATTTTGTCTTGGCAACCGACAGATTAAGGTGGAAAGATCCAGAATGGCTCTCAAGTCCCCTATCTTCTTTGACACTAAAAAGAATCTGGAATAGATGCATAATCCAGACTGGTCTGGACGGATGGGCTGGATGACTTGCTTTTCTACCAGCTTGACAATTTCCAGTGCTGCCTCCTCCCTTTGCGAGGGTGGAACGTCAGGGAGATGTCGAGGAGGGGGAGGTGTTTGAATGAAGGAGATTTAATATCCTCTGGATAGGACTTGCAACACTAAAACGATAGTCTGTGATGGGCTCCCAGGCCACTGAGTGCAGTGAAAGTCAGTCCCCGACTGCCACCAAAGACTAGCAGTTGGGCAGTTCTTCAGGGCTGCTGCGCGGGTCTGTCCGAGAAAGAATCTCAAGACCCCTGATTCCTCGGGGTTGGCATCTGTCAAATCCCCCTAAGCCTCTGGGGGAAGGAGAGTCCTGAGCATCCTGGAAGTAGACCTGAGATTTACGGAACATCATCTTTGCCTCTCGGTGATTCCTTGAAAAGGTTCATGGAGGGGTCGAGAAGCGGATTCTGATGGCAGAGAGTCTTCTCATCTTTCTCACTCTGGACTACAGTGTTGTGTACTCACTTTCCAAAGAGGGTAGAACCATCATACAGGGCATTAGTAAAGGATGCTTTAAAGGGCCCCGAGAAGGCACAGAGTTGGAGCCAGGCATGATGCCCGATGGCAAAACCTGTCCTAGCAGCTCTAGTGCCGTCCTCGGTAGCATGAGAGAGAAGCCACATAGAGGTGTTGGCAATCAAAATAAGGGTGGCCATCAGAC